>NW_023996149.1:0-58104 GCF_015586225.1 Lucilia sericata | reverse complement strand
TAACTAAAACTAACAATATTTTCTCAATACATATTTCTATTTTGTGGTAACAGTTATTGCTATTAGCCTTTCAATTTTTGATTCGTATTCCTATACATATTTCGAATTGCGTAAAATGTCCTATTGTTATATGTATTCTATACTTTTATTACTTAAATACTTAATTAAGAAACGTTACTTTTAAGTACGTTAGAACTTCTTATATACCATGTAAATATATTATACATACATATGTATGTACATATCTAAAATCCCTTGTGAAAAATACCATATAACTTAATGTCATAGTTATAAATAATTTTCGAGTTGTTATCAATAAATATCTAATATTTAATGATATTTACTCATCGTATATTTTGTATAAAATATTACAATTTACAATTAAGTATATTTGCCATACTTCAGACTACGTAAATATTACAGAAATGTTTTAAAAATAGCTCGTTGAAATATTTAATTAGTTTTTGTTGATATTATTTGTATTTAGCAAATAATAATAATATGTAATTAAATTTAAAAAAGTGCATACCAGTATGATTACGGAAATAGCATATACTATTTAATATTTTTTTTTTTTAAATTAAATATTAAAATAAATAATTGCATGTTGAAAAGGTTTTAAAGAATGTTATGTTAAAATTGCAGTTTATGCTATTTACATATCCCTGGCTGCATGTTTTGCAATATTATCATTCTATATTTACCTGTATTGAATATCCCATTTATGATTTGTTTTATTTGCTTTGTAAAAGATATATGTATATAGTTGATGGTGTCGTATTTTTTTTTAGCAATATTCGAAAATTAATTTGCAAAAAATGTGGTGTTCAGTATTACAAACTAAAAGAGAGGCGAAGAGAGTTGTAGACATTAATTTATATTGTTTACATATGAAATGTTTGTTTTTTTTTGTATGAATTTCTTATGTACAGTGGGAGATACTTGTGAAAGGTGAAATTTCTATTTTAAGGAATATTTGATTCGGCAAAATTTGAAAAAATTATCTTTTTATAGAAAATTTTTGATAAAACCTCTTTTCAATAAAATTGTCTTTTTAAAAAAAAAAATTCGATAAAATTGTCTTTTTAAAGAAAATTTTCGATAAAATTGTTTTTTTTATAGAAATTTTTGATAAAATTGTTTTTTTTTATAGAAAATTTTTGATAAAATTGTTTTTTTTTTTTTAGAAAATTTTCAATAAAATTGTTTTTTTATAGAAAATTTTCGATAAAATTGTCTTTTTATAAAAAAAATTGTTTTTTTTTATTGAAAATTTTCGATAAAATTTTCTTTTTCATAGAAAATTTTCGATAAAATTGTCGTTTTTATAGAAAATTTTCAATAAATTTTCTTTTCATAGAAATTTTCGATAAAATTGTCTTTTTTATAGAAAATTTTCGATAAAATTGTCTTTTTTATAGAAAATTTTCGATAAAATTGTCTTTTTTATAGAAAATTTTCGATAAAATTGTCTTTTTTATAGAAAATTTTCGATAAAATTGTCTTTTTTATAGAAAATTTTCGATAAAATTGTCTTTTTTATAAAAAATTTTCGATAGATTGCTTTTTTTTATAGAACATTTTCGATAAATTGCTTTTTTTATAGAAAATTTTCGATAAATTGCCTTTTTATAGAAAATTTTTGATAAAATTACCTTTTTACAGAAAATTTTTGATAAAATTGTCTTTTTTATAGAAATTTTCGATAAAATTGTCTTTTTTATAGAAAATTTTCGATAAAATTGTCTTTTTTATAGAAAATTTTCGATAAAATTGTCTTTTTTATAGAAAATTTTCGATAAAATTGTCTTTTTTATAGAAAATTTTCGATAAAATTGTAATTTTTATAGAAAATTTTCGATAAAATTGTCTTTTTATAGAAAATTTTCGATAGATTGCTTTTTTATAGAAAATTTTCGATAGATTGCTTTTTTATAGAAAATTTTCGATAAATTGCCTTTTTATAGAAAATTTTTGATAAATTGTCTTTTTTACAGAAAATTTTCGATAAAATTGTCTTTTTTACAGAAAATTTTCGATAAAATTTTCTTTTTATAGAAAATATTCTATTAAATTGTTTTTTTTATTGAAAATTTTCTATAAAATTGTTTTTTTTTATTGAAAATTTTCTTTTTTATTGAAAATTTCGATAAAATTGTCTTTTTATAGAAAATTTTCGATAAAATTGTCATTTTCATAGAAATTTTTCGATAAAATTGTCATTTTCATAGAAATTTTTCTTTTTCATAGAAAATTTCCGATAAAATTGTTTTTTTATAGAAATTTCGATAAAATTGTCTTTTTTATAATAAATTTTCGATAAAATTGTCATTTTCATAGAAAATTTTCGATAAAATTGTCATTTTCATAAAAAATTTTCGATAAAATTGTCATTTTCATAGAAAATTTTCTTTTTCATAGAAAATTTTCGATAAAATTGAATTTTTTATAGAAAATTTTCAATAAAAATTTCTTTTATTTATTGTCTTTCGATTGCCTTTTATAGAAAATTTTTCATAAAATTGTTTTATTATAAAAATTTTTCGATAACAAAGTTTTTTTTATAAAAAATTTAAAAAATTTTCTATTTTTATAGAATATTTTCTATAATTTTCTTTTTATAGAAAATTTTCGGTAACATTTTTTTATTTATAGTAATTTTTCGTTAAAAATTTTCTTTTCTTTCTTCGTTTTAGAATTTTTTGTATATTTATTTCTTTTAATAAAAGTTTAAATAATATTAATAAATTTTTTTTGAATTACACAATTTTATATTTTTTTCACCCACTGTACACAAGTCGTCATATACATATTAAGTGCTTATTTCAATTATTCTTTTTTTCTAATTTTATTTTGCTGATTTTGTTTATATTATTATAGTATTTTTTTTATTGAAAATTTTCTTTTTTATTGAAAATTTCGATAAAATTGTCTTTTTTATAGAAAATTTTCGATAAAATTGTCATTTTCATAGAAATTTTTCGATAAAATTGTCATTTTCATAGAAATTTTTCTTTTTCATAGAAAATTTCCGATAAAATTGTTTTTTTATAGAAATTTCGATAAAATTGTCTTTTTTATAATAAATTTTCGATAAAATTGTCATTTTCATAGAAAATTTTCGATAAAATTGTCATTTTCATAAAAAATTTTCGATAAAATTGTCATTTTCATAGAAAATTTTCTTTTTCATAGAAAATTTTCGATAAAATTGAATTTTTTATAGAAAATTTTCAATAAAAATTTCTTTTATTTATTGTCTTTCGATTGCCTTTTATAGAAAATTTTTCATAAAATTGTTTTATTATAAAAATTTTTCGATAACAAAGTTTTTTTTATAAAAAATTTAAAAAATTTTCTATTTTTATAGAATATTTTCTATAATTTTCTTTTTATAGAAAATTTTCGGTAACATTTTTTTATTTATAGTAATTTTTCGTTAAAAATTTTCTTTTCTTTCTTCGTTTTAGAATTTTTTGTATATTTATTTCTTTTAATAAAAGTTTAAATAATATTAATAAATTTTTTTTGAATTACACAATTTTATATTTTTTTCACCCACTGTACACAAGTCGTCATATACATATTAAGTGCTTATTTCAATTATTCTTTTTTTCTAATTTTATTTTGCTGATTTTGTTTATATTATTATAGTATTTTTTTTATAAATACAAATAACAGAAATACATATCACTTTTATAATAAAAACTAAAATATTTGTAAAAAAGTCCCTTATTCGAAAACCGGTTATACAACTATAATTTAAAGTTGCAGTTCAAAACACACGCGAAATGTATTATGGAAATTAAATTTCTAGAATTTAATGTTTAATAAATAACAAGTACTTTGTAGTTTTGTTATGGACTGTTTAATAATAAAATTATTGTGATAGCTTCTTGTTGTAAACTTTGTTAGTTTTTGTGGACAATTTTAATGGTTTCTACCAAATATTATCATACGTTATTGTATGTTCTTTAAAATTTGCATATATAATTAATTTTATTTTGTTTGAAATTAGCATAATTTTTATATTTCACTGTATTCTATATCGCAAAATTTCACACCTTTACATTTCACTCCGCCGTGTCCGTTGCTTTCTTTAGTTTTATACAGTTTTAGAACACTTTTTGTGTTTTCATTTCTTTAATTCTTTTTTAGTGTAATTTTATTGTATTTTTTTAATGTTAGTTAATTATTTTTGTTTTTGTTTAAAACTTTTGTTTTTTTTATTACTTTAACAATCCGTCGTTTTAAATAAGCAACAAATCGCAATGAAGTGAAGAGAGTGAGTGAATGACAGTTTTAAAAATTTGTATTTTATTTAGCGGCATTTGACTCTTTCTTCTTTACCAGTGTCGCCAGATGTGGGGATTTCAAGTTTTAATTGGGGAAAGATTTTCGTGGTGATGGATTTGGGGATTTTTTATAATCAAATTAGGGTTCTATAGTTGAAACGAAAAGTCGACTTTTCGACTTTTTTCATTTAGTTAAAAGTCGACTTTTTGCATTTTATGAAAAGTCGATTTTTCGACTTTTTTCATTTAATTAAAAGTCGACTTTTAGACTTTTCGACTTAAGTATTTTATAAATAGTCGACTTTTTCCGACTTTTCGACTTTTTGACTTTTTCGACTTTTTCGACTATTTTTTCCACTTTTTTAAAATTTTAGACTATTTTTGACTTTTTTCTACAATTTTCAACATTTTCCAACATTTCGGCTTTTTCCGACTTTTTTCGACTTTTTCCGACTTTTCGACTTTTTCCGACTTTTCGACTTTTTTCGACTTTTATTAAAAAAGTCGACTTTTTTCACAGACGATAGTCGAGTTATCGACTTTTTTGGAACAAAATAGTCGACTTTGACTTTTCGACTTTTTTCGACAATTGTTCGATTGTTCGATTATTCGAAAGTCGATTTATAGAACCCTAAATCAAATGATTATATTTTATATAAGGTCAAAATTTTTCTGGTAACACTGTTCGTTCATGATGCATATTGAAATTGCCTTGCAAATTCAGAGAGTTTCAAAAACTGCTGCGACCTAACAGACTTAGCTGCGCTCGACACACAAGTTTTTGTGCACAGCAAAGGTTTAATTTTACACTGACTACCAGACTCTCAACTATATTCAATGATGATGTTTTTTTGGGAAAACTTTGGGGATTTCAATTAAAAAAATGTTGATTTTTTGGGACTTCCAGACTAAGATTGGGGACATGAGTCAAAATTTTTCTGGCAACACTGTTCTTCACCCTTTCTCCAGTTGTTTGTCTAACGCAATTTTTAATCACTTAATGTTTTTATCATTATTTATTGTTGTATTGGTTTCTTTTGTTTTTTTTTTATTTCAGCAAAAGCTTTTTTTTATTAATAAAAGCTTCCAGTAAAGTTGTGTGTTACAAAAGCTGGATATAGGCAAAGACATAACTAGATAGAGCGGAAACTCTGAATAAAGTTTAAATACAAAAAAAGCTGAAATATTTATAACGTGCTTTTTTAACCCTCGATTTACGCGATACTTTATATAACAATAACATCGTGTTGTATAACACATGCCCAAACCTTCAATTATGCGAATAAATCTACAGATTTTTAATAAAAAAAAGAAATTTACGAGGTTGCCCGATCAACTAGTTAGTAGTGTACTAACTTATCAGTCTTGTCGGTTCGATTCCCAATTTAGGGATTTACATTTATTTATGCAGAATTATATCGTGATACTCGTGTTTATAAGTGAATTATTGATCTTCAAAAAAGCTCTTTTCTTGGACCAGTTGTATGGGGCTTCGCTCCCTGGGTCAAGAGTGAGAGTATGTTCCGAATTTCTTCATATTATCATGAATATTGCGATCTGTAGCGTGCGCGCAAGGTTTCCATCAGCACACAGACGGACGGATATAGGTTAATCGAATCAGAGCCGATTGGTATACTTAAGGATTGATGTAGGACCAATATTTTTTAATGTTACAAACAACCTCCCGACCAATTAATTAACTTTAGTCCAAAGACATGTTAAAACATCTTTAAACGTGTTATTGGACCCTTCTAGGCCTTCGCATTAGACGTAACTTTCGGATACCCTTTTTTGTTAACCTGTGTAAATCACCCAAACAGGTTTTTATTTAAATTAAAATACCCCCTAAAGTATGTTATTAAATGGGATTATTAACACGAGTAAGTAAAGTAAACATGTTTGAATTGCTACCGAAATTGTATGGGAAAATTGATAAAGTCTATAGGTAAAATCGATAAGATACCACAAACATTTGTTATACACTTTTATATTATATCGAATCGCATTTTATATTAAACTTAAAACCATTTTATTGAACTAAGTTTTTTTACCATAAAATTATTTTTTAAAAAAAATTTGATAATGAATTTAAAATTTAAATAAAAATATTAACCAATAATTTACTAATAAAGCATTTGACTTAATATACCATTTTTATTTTAGTTAAATGTATTTATTTAAAATGCTACGCATTGCGCATGTAGGTCACAGTTGTGTTTTTAATTTCCCTCGCTAAAGCTTTTAACGGAAAAGAGTATTTTAAACTAAAGTTTGAAAACGTTTTAAAGTTTTCGGCATTTAAGAACATTGTATTACAATAGATGGCAGTAAGTACGAAAAGATATTCAAAACAACTGGACATAAGAATTTAATCAACAAAACTTTAATTTTTAGCAATATTTCAAAGTTAATGTTAATTTTATGTGAAAGTTAGTGCTACAGATTTAAGAAAATGTTATTAATAAAAAAATAACACTTTTATATGACTTTGATAGACAGATATTAAGTTCATTGTTGTGATATATATAAGTGATTTTATCTAAAAAAAAAACAATGGAAATTTTTACTTATATTAAGATTATAAATCATAATCTACTGAATAGTCAGTAGACCAGTAAATAGAAAAGTGCATAGACTTCTCCACACACTAGTACATAGAGTGGTCCATGGACTAGTCAATAAACTAGTTCATGAACCATTCAATAGACTAATACATAGACTAGACTATATTAGACTAGTCAATAGATTAGACTAATCCATTAACTAGTTAATAGACTAGAACCTTAATTATGCAATGACCTAATCCACAGAATAGTCCATAGGTTACTTAATACATTAATCCATATACTAGTAAATGGACTAGTTAATAGACTAGTTCATGATATAGTGAATAGATAAGTCCATAAACTAATAGCCAACAGATCAGTAAACATACTATTTAAAAAAACTAGAGAATAGACTAGTCAATATACAAGTTATCAGACTAGTAATCGTAGTATGTTTACTAATCTTTTGACTACTAGTTTAAAGACTTATATATTCACTATATTATGGACCTTACCAATAGGTTAGGACTAATATAGAACTAGTCAATAGATAAATGGACTAGTTGATAGATTAGTCTATAGATTAATCTTATTAAATTTACACGAAAGTTTTCTAAAATAGCGTCCGTCCTTCTGACATAAGTACGGATGTACACATTAACATACTTTCATAATTTTTCATACAAATTGTACATACATTGTGTATGTATGTATGGACAATGTACTCGTGCATGCATATTTAAGTTTTTCTTACATAAATATATAACATCAAGGCCCATGACGTATACTTTATAAAATCATAATCATACGTACAGTAGCACTCATTATTTATTTTACATCACTAAAGAAAATATTAATATTTCTTATCAATGATGTATAATTACACAGGCCGACAAATTTTTAATTCAGAGGCCTAAGCATTGAGCTGTGTGGAATCCGAAACTGGCCTCAGGATTTCTCCATCACATCTGTTATTGAAGATTATCTTGTCTTGAAGTCTGAAAAATTCCATTTTTGGCCGTTTTTGAGACGTTATAACTGCGTCAAAACGACCTTATGTATAAAATATTGTATGTCATCTGAAAGTCCATTCTTTCAGCTTTAAAATAAATGCTTAACGTCTGACATATCTTCTCTTTCTTCGAGATTGACAAAAACTGAATTTTTCTTATACTTCGCTTTTATTTTTTAAAAAAACATTTTATATTCAAATTTCTTTTTTCAATTTTTCCTATGAAAATACTTCTTAAATCTACTGTAGTTGCTGAGATATCATCCGTTAAAGTTGACTGATGGACAGACATTGTTAAATCGAATCAGAACATGATTTTGAGTCGATTGGAATATTCTCATTTTTGCTCATTATAAACAATATTTACAAAATATAATACCATTCGCTCTATAGTAGTGGAGGGTATAATGGACTTTCAGATGGCATTATTTTATATATAAAGATGTCTCGACGCTCTTATAACGTCCTAGATGTGATGAAGAAAATCTGAGGTCAGATTAAGATTCAGCGCTCAATCCTTTAGAAAAGTTTAACTTGGTATCAGGGTTACGATTTTTTTTTAAAATTTTGTTGGCCTGTGTTATTATCCGACTGACTTAACTTTGAAATTCATAACTCGTTACTTTAATTACAATTTAAATAAGATTCCGTTCAAGTACCCACGAATAGGAAAATGCATTTATCAGAGGAGAAAGCAGAATTTTTTATCTAAAAAAATTATTGGTTTTCACTTGTTAAATATATAGTAATTGTCTTAATACTAATTAAATAATAAAATCGAGAGAATTTGCAGTATTACGGGATTTCCTAGAATTTGTTATTATTTGATATGCGATATCAGACTATAATAGAAGTTTTTAAAAATAGTTTAGCCTCTAATTTTATAGAGCTATTCTAAATTGATGATTCAATTTACTTTATTTGAATTAAGTTCCATAACTTATTTATCTAGCCTATTGGAAGTTTAGGCTTTAACTAGAACTTTAAATTTTAATCAAAATTACTTATCTTTCTCTCCCAAACTAAAAGCTTTAAGCACCTAATTTTGATTAGAGCTGATGATTCAATTTACTTTATTTGAATTAAGTTCCACAACTTATTTATCTAGCCTATTGGAAGGTTAGGCTTTAACTAGAACTTTAAATTTTAATCAAAACTAGTTCTCCCTCTCTCTCTCCCAAACTAAAAGCTTTAAGCATCTAATTTTGATTAGAGCTTAAGTAAAAATTTTTAAAGCAAAAATGAAGGCAGTTATGTCGAATTTTATATAACCTTTATCACAGTATTTTTAAAAATTTTGTAATTTATCGAGAAAAATTGTTTAATAAAAAATATATTTAAGAGGATTTTGATAGACCTGACTATGTATAGTATACCATATATATACTACAAATTAAAATTATAGACTGATCCTCATAAAATTTAAGAAAATGATTTCGGTTCCTATAAAACTTTCTTATGTCCAATTTTATTGCTATATATGCTTCTTAAGGTCAGATATGAGCATTAAAGTCATTTTCTGAAGGGGACCTTATGTGGAGGGTAAGGTCAATTATAGACCGATCCTTATAAAATTTTACGAAGAAATTTATGTTCCTATAAAATATGTTTCTGTTGAATTTCACCTCTATATATGCTTCTTTTAGACAGTTAGAAGCGTTTAAGTCATTTTCTGAAGGGGACTTTGTATGGGGGTAGGGTCAATTATGGACCTATCCTTATAAAAATTTACACAGAGATTTAAGTTCCTGTAAAACATGTTTGTGCCGAATTTAACTTCTATAGTTGCTTCTTTTAGCCATTTATGAGCGACAAAGTCATTTTCTGAAGGAGGGCTAATAGGGGGGCTATGCGAAATGGTGGATCGATATTGCTAATGTTCAATACCAAACAAACTGCATCAACTAAAAGTATCTGTGCAAAATTTCAGTTCGATAGCTACATCCATTGGGACTCTATCGTTTTTTGAACAGACAGACGGACGGACATGGCTAGATCGTCTTAGAATCTAGTAAGGACCCTGAATATATATACTTTTATGGGTCTTAGACGAATATTTCGATGTGTTACAAACGGAATGACCAAAAAAATATACCCCCCCTCTTTTTTGATGGTGGGTATAAAAAGTTCAAGAATTCCGAAATATAGGTGTGTACATATGTTAACCTCGTTGTCAATCAGTCCTTATCATCAAAATCATAATAGGCATATTTTAAAAAGAACTACAATATCTTGACATATTGTCTGACATTTGCCATACAAATCAGATCAGGTATACTTAATGTGGCAAAGGGTTTGCAACAAATAGTAATTATATTTTACTAAAAGTAATAATTGGGAACAAAATTTGATCATATTGTTAATTTTAATAGCATACTCGAATAACCAACCATCTGCAATACCTTCTTTGACTATGTAAAAAAATCACTTCAACTTGTCTTAAAATATCAATTTGATGTGATACGATGTGATATATATGTATATTGTATATTTATTTAATGACAACGATAAAAAAACGTAACTTAATACAACTGACTAAATAACAAAAACAAAAAGTAACGAATAAAAGAGAACAACAACAAAATTATCACAATTATGGCGATAATAATAATTTTTAATTGCCCACACTTTAACTGAGATTACACACTGATTAAAAACCTAGAAAAGGGGCGAACAAAATAACAGCAAAATACTAAATATAAAAAAAAAATTATCATAAAGTTTTGTTATACTAAAGTTAGTTAAAACATATCGACAGGTACTTAGAATCCGTTTTTGCGATTATATTTCAAAATTTTTCTCTCTAAAGCGTTTTTAGTTTAATAGTAGCTTTTGTACGTAACGGTTGTTTTTGAATAAATATTTTTTTTGAAATAACGTTAAAGAAAAGTGAAATAGTGTTAAAGTAAAGGATGCAAAAATAATATATTAATTTAATAATATATATAAACAAATCCTTTTAATTAATTATAAAATATTATATTATAAATTAGTTTTATTACAAAAAAAAAAAAAAAAAAAAAAAAAATACAAAATGAAGTGAGTACTAGATGCATATCCCTTATATACATATTTGTACTTAAATAAAGATTAACATGATTTATAAAATGACGTAAGGTGGGCGGGTGTTTGTGCTTAAAAAAACTACGCTTTATTAGACTTTCTTTTATCTAACTGATCAAAAGTTATCTTTAAAACGCGCTAGACTAAATTAGTAATTTATTAATAATAGGCATGTTTAGTTAAACTATTTGAAAAGTCACTAAACAAATATATGGAATGACTTCTTGCAGCTCCATAAAGTAGTTTGGGAAAATTATAAATCCCAGACAAAAGTTATAAAATTGTTTACAACTTATGTTTAAAAATAAGAATTATTTAAATAGAATTTACCAAAAGATTTTTTATATGACCGGACAGCGTCATACATTTCATTCTGCTTACTCATATATCGTACGACATACCCGTTTATGCTGCTATAATTAGTTCATTATACCATCGTATGACATTTTCTACTAGTTATCATCCGAACACTAACATAAACTTTATAATTAATGCTGGATATTAATTTCGGTCATGTGATGAACTTTTCCGAGATTTTAACTTTTAACTGGTTGTTCGCAGGACTTTGTCCTAGCTGGTAAGTTGGTTGAGGTTCCTTCGCGATCCACGGAAGGGACGCTTTGTTAAAAGATTGATGCTCGGTGAAAAATAATTTTCGGGATAAGTTTATGTTACCAGCCCTCCCCCGGGGGCATGTTACCTTGGTGAAATCTGCATCTTGGTGTTATTGTAATATCCCGGGGAAAAGAGGTGATGATCAAATGTATCCTCGGCTTTTTCTTGGAATGATTTGACATGGTGTCGAACCAGAGCATCATATAAACTGGCAGTACGGGTGGCCATTTGCCCGCAGGACTTGTCGTGGCTGGTCAGTTGATTGAGGTTCCTTCGGGATCCACTTAGTGGCTGTGGTTTAAACCCAAATTCGCGGGAAGAGAATGTTGGTTTAAGGACTGATATATAAGATGACATATATGTCTGGATTCTCACTCCGGTGCTGTTGCCATCTCAACAGACATCACTGGGTGATATGACAGAGCAACTTATGCCGCATTCCTGAACCCATTGAGTATCTCTTACTCTTCGCGTAGTAAGATGCCAGTATAGGTTAGGGAATTTTCAGGTTGACACTTGGTAGTTGCCTTTCATTCCGTAGATCATTCTTTATGATCTGAGAATGGAACTGATGTAAGTTGGTGAACGATCGGGAAAGACTCCTCTGCCTTATAGGAGACTAGTACTGAATTAGTAGACCTTTTACTTCAGGGAAGTTCTGGGCGCTGTTGCCGAATCAACAGAGCCATCTCAGTAGTGTGGTTGCGCTGGCTTTAATAGGTTAAGGATGCACTGGAATAGATCATTAGTTGATGGGGATTGTATTTTAAGTCATTCCGCAATGGGGCTACTATGGCAAGAGATTAGATAGCTCGAGTACTTCAGCAAAGTGCTTGTACATGGAAAAAATTGCCACCTGAGTTCTTCATAGAAGGATTCAGGGGCGCGTGATAGACCGTCCCACATCTACCCAGTGGGTGAAAAAGACCACCGTGAAATAAGGCCGACAAGGCAGGTGTTCACGTTTAGACATTTTGTTACCCCTCCTATCCCCCGGGGGGTATGTTACGTGATGATAGACCCCATTTTTATGTGATTGCAATCACGAGGAAAAGAGGTGCTAACAGTACCTCTAGTTTGCCGGGACTATAAACTGGTGATGATCAAATGTATCCTCGGCCTTTTCTTGGAATGATTTGACATGGGGTCGAACCATAGAACCACGGGAACCGTAGCCCGTAGGGCAGATCTTCAGTCTTTGTCTTGTCCCGGTTAGTGGAGAAGTCCCTTACCCGCCCGTATACCTAGGGTGTGTCGAATGAATGATAAGTGTGCTGGATTGAATGTTGATGGATGAAATGTAATTTTCCTTCCTTGTCCAGGTATACTCAGGAAAAACTCTGTTAATACCAGATTTATCACAGTGTACTCTCTGTGAGTAAGAACAAAGTCCTCGGCTTATTTGATGGATTCGTGTTTCGGTCTACCGAATACGTCTCTAAGTGCTGTTGCCGACTCAACAGATATCTGCGTATCTGTAAACAAAAGTGATGTTTTTGCATTTAGGAAGTTAAGCAACAGGGCAGCAATGGTCAGAGATTATATAGCTCGAGTACTTGAGTAAAGTGCTTGTACATGGACCTGCAGAACAATGAACATAAATAGCAATTGTAAAAACACAAAGGGCGAGTCGCAAAAGAAGCTCATCTTGTGGATGAAAAAGACCACCGTGAAATAAGCCCGTCAAGCACTTCAACATCTAATCTGATCTACATCCGTCCATGTAACTTTATAATTGAATTATAAACCGATCCACACAAACATTTTGTAGGGAATTTTTCGATCCTAATAAACTTGATAATGTCGAATTTCATACATATTTATAATTTTTAAGCAAGTTATAGGCGTTTATATAATTTCCTGAGATAATCTGGTGGTTAGGGTCAATTATGGACCGGTTCTTATATTATAAATTAGGGAGATTTTAGTTCAAATATTACTTGTTCATTTTAAGCCTGTTATGAACTTCAATGTAATTTTCTGCAGATGATCTTATATGGAGGGTAGAGTCCGGACCGATTCTTTAAAAATTAAGTATATATGGGAGCTTGGAGCCAATATGAACCGATTTTTATGAAATTTTCCAGAGAGAGAGATCTACATTCCTATAAAGCTTATTTAGATCTAATTTGATAGCGATCAAATTAAGCCAGAAAGTATGCAAGAAGATTCAAATTTATGGAAAGGACCATTATATAACATCGTCTAGTCTCATTTTTGAAGATTTTTTTTAATTCAGATTTTTCTTTAATATTTAAATAATTTATTGGCAGCAAAAAATGTTTAATTAAAAATATGTAAAAAATACATTTTCAATTTAAAAATCGTATAAAAATGGTGGAAAAACCATTTCTCATCCTTTTTCCGATTTTTAGAAGAAATTATATTTTCTAGAAAACTTAATGTGGATAACAACCACTGCCAATGGAAATTTGTTGGCCAAAACAAAAATATTCCCATATTAAATATTTGAAAACCAGATATTTCTGGTTTTCTTAACAATCATAATTCTAAACATGTTTTCTATCATAAACAAAAAACATATTCGACAGCCGGGTTTTCTTATCTGTAATAGTAGTTAAGCAAATATTTTGCTTATTAAATTTGTATAGACCTTATCTTGAAGCTTTAGAAATCTCAATGAAATTTCTTTAATAAAATTTTACAATTTCTTTATAAAATCATAAAGACGCTCATAAATAGGTCATATTGTTTAGAATAAGTTGGAAAAATATAGTAATTGTTAAGAATTGCAAAGACTTTGATTTACGCCCATTTATAGTGGGCATGGTTAAGTGTTGTTTTAGTTATGTTAAGCTATTATTTGTGTAAGATATTTTTGGTGCCAAGTGAGTTTGTTGGTAAAGTACATGTTTACAAACAATTTATTTAATAATTTTTATCTTATATGATGAAGAGTTAAATAAATATTATTGTTATTCTACTTAATTACTCACCTAATATCTATGAAATAACTAAACAGCTGACTAAATGGAGGTTTTTCTGCTTTTTCTTTGTATAGACAAACAAAATTGTTTTTTGATTTTGTAGTTACTTTTGTTGTCAAAAAAAAAACTGTTGACGACTTTTAATTGTTTTTATCAACAGCACTAAATAAATCCTTAAAGATATATCTTATCGTTAAAATAAAAGTATTTATAATGACACTTATTAGTGAACAATTTAAATTACAATTAAATGAAAAATATACTTGTTCATAAATTACTAAATAAATTGTTGATTTGTTATTGTTGATTTGTTAATAAAATATTTTCAACTGATTAGAAACACCCTCTAAATTAGTTAAAAACATAACAACAACAAATTAAATTTTAGATTTTTTTTTTGTTGAAATGTATCGCTCAAGTGCTTTTAAAATTCTCCCAATAACTGATAAATAGTAAAGTATTTCAACTCTCATACTTTATGCAAAATAAAATAAGGAAGTTTAAAATTAGTTTTTTCCTGAAACCACATTTGTTGACTTATGACACTTTAGAAATAAATCACAGCTATAATTTATGAATAAAGATTGTTATTTAAGTACTAAGCATTATTTTTATACAGCAAAATGAAAAGATACATATGTATTCATTGGGGGTAAAAGTATTTTGTGATAAGAGCTCAAAACCACAAATATAAGAAAATTTATTAAAATAATACAATTTCGGTTATAATTAAAACTAATAAAAATCTTATAAATTATAACATAAAATTGTTAATGATAAACACATTTTTTTATAGACAAGCTAAAAATAAGATTTATTATCACTTTCCTTTTTAACAATTAACATTCTATTTACTTAGGACTGCTGCTCTAGAAGAATCCCCTAAAATAGCCAACGCAAATGCGACATCCAACAGTACAGATGATTATGATCCCCACGATCATCGTAATGTTAAGAATCCAACAAAGTGAGTTATTATTACTCGTGGTTAAACTTCAGAAATTTTAATATATATTTTTCCAATTTTTTCTTTAAGTAATTGGCAGACAATGGCCCATTTTCTTAAGGCCAGTATAGGTACGGGAGTTTTGGCCATGCCTAGTGCTTTTGCCAATGCCGGTTATATTAATGGTTTCATATTGACGGCGATTATTGGCGCCATTGCGGTTTATTGTTTACACATACTGGTAAGTTTAAAGTTTATTGAAGATTTTTCATATCGAAAATTTCCTATAAAAGAGAAATTTATAGAAACTTTTGTAATAAAAGGAAATTTAATGAAAATTTTGTATAAAATGAAAATTTAATGAAAATTTTCTATAAAAAGAAAATTTTACAAAAATTTTTTCTAAAAGGAAAATATAACGAAAATTTTGTATAAAAGAAAAATTTAACGAAAATTTTCTATAAAAGGAAAATTTAACGAAAATTTTGTATAAAAGGAAAATTTAACGAAAATTGTCTATAAGAGGAAAATTCGTCGAAAATTTTTTACGAAAGAAAAATTTTGTATAAAAAGAAAAATTTAACGAAAATTCTCTATGAAAGGGAAATTTATCAAAAACTTCCTATAATAAGGAAATTTTCAATAAATTTTTTTATAAAAGGGACATTTTTGGAAAATTTTCTATAAAAACTTTTTTACAAAGAAATTAAAACAACACATAAGGAAATTTTAGCAAATACTTCTATAAAAGGGAAATTTATCGAAAATTTCTTAAAAAAGGGAAAATTATTAAAAAATTCCTATGAATGGGAAATTTTTTGAAAACTTGCTATAATAAGGAAATATTTCGGATAAATTTTTTATGAAAGGGAAATTTATTGAAAACTTCTATAAAAAGGATATTTATCGAATGTTTTCTATGAAATAGATATAGTTATGGAAAATTTTCTATAAAAGGAAAAGTTTATGGAAAATTTTAATTTAGATAATTTTAACGAAGATTTTCTAGAGAAGGGAAGTTTCCTTTAAAGGGGAAATTTATTGAAAATTTCTTCTAAAAGGGAAATTTATTGAAAAAAGGAAACTTATCGAAAATTTTCTATAAAAAGGTAACTTATCGAAAATTTTCTATAAAAAGGTAATTTATCGAAAATTTTCTATAAAAAGGTAATTTATCGAAAATTTCCTATAAAAAGGAAATTTATCGAAAATTTCCTATAAAAGGGAAATTTATCGAAAATTTCCTATAAAAAGGAAATTTATCGAAAATTTCCTATAAAAGGGAAATTTATCGAAAATTTCCTATAAAAGGGAAATTTATCGAAAATTTCCTATAAAAGGGAAATTTATCGAAAATTTCCTATAAAAGGGAAATTTATCGAAAATTTCCTATAAAAGGGAAATTTATCGAAAATTTCCTATAAAAGGGAAATTTATCGAAAATTTCCTATAAAAGGGAAATTTATCGAAAATTTCCTATAAAAGGGAAATTTATCGAAAATTTCCTATAAAAGGGAAATTTATCGAAAATTTCCTATAAAAGGGAAATTTATCGAAAATTTCCTATAAAAAGGAAATTTATCGAAAATTACCTATAAATAGTAAATTTATCGAAAATTTCCTATAAATAGTAAATTTATCGAAAATTTCCTATAAATAGTAAATTTATCGAAAATTTCCTATAAATAGTAAATTTATCGAAAATTTCCTATAAAAAGTAAATTTATCGAAAATTTCCTATAAAAAGGAAATTTATCGAAAATTTCCTATAAAAAGGAAATTTATCGAAAATTTCCTATAAAAAGGAAATTTTCCGAAAATTTCCTATAAAAAGGAAATTTATCGAAAATTTCCTATAAAAAGGAAATTTTCCGAAAATTTCCTATAAAAAGGAAATTTTCCGAAAATTTCCTATAAAAAGGAAATTTTCCGAAAATATCCTATAAAAAGGAAATTTTCCGAAAATATCCTATAAAAAGGAAATTTATCGAAAATTTCCTATAAAAAGGAAATTTATCGAAAATTTCCTATAAAAAGGAAATTTATCGAAAATTTCCTATAAAAAGGAAATTTATCGAAAATTTCCTATAAAAAGGAAATTTATCAAAAATTTCCTATAAAAAAGGAAATTTATCGAAAATTTTCTATAAAAAGGAAATTTATCGAAAATTTCCTATAAAAAGGGAAATTTATAGAAAATTTTCCATGAAAAATAATATTTATCGAAAATTTTCCATAAAAAATAATATTTATCGAAAATTTCCTATAAAGGGAAAATTGCTTATGCACTGTATAAATAAATTTGTTAAAAGTTATCAGTAAAAATTCTACGCAAAATGCGGGAGAAATAAAGTTATTTTTTGATAAGTCCTCCGAAATTTTCTATAAATCGTGAATTTTATCTTACATTTATTCCTTTAACTTATTATATTAATGTTGCTTCTTCCAGATTGGTTCCATGTATGTGCTTTGTAAACGAAAACGTGTGCCCTATTTAACATTTTCAGAGGCCATGACAATGGGATTTCAAGAGGGTCCACCTTGTTTTAAATGTATTGTACCGATAGCAACGTAAGTATTATTAAATAAATTAAATAAAAGTAAATGTTTTCTTAAAAAAAAACAACAGTACGTATGATGAATTTATTAGCATACAACAAAAAATCCTTAATACTCATACGCCTCCTTTTATATTGCTAATTGTATTGATAAATTTTCTATTTGAAATTTTAATTTTTCCAAAAAATTTGCTTCTTTGATTTTCTTCTTTCAGTCCCTTTGTCGATGGTTTCTTGGCGTTTTATCATTTTGGTATTTGCTGTGTCTATGTTGTCTTCATCTCGGAGAGCATTAAACAAATTGTTGATGAACATCTAATCGTTTTGGATTTAAGAATTCACATGTGCTTCGTCTTAGTGCCATTATTTTTAATTTACAGTATTAGAGATCTAAGATTTTTGGCAATATTCTCCTCAATTGCCAATGTACTGCTATTTGTTGGTAAGAAGACTTAATCAAATGTATTTATTTGAAGTCAATTTTTTTTAATATTTTGTATGTATGTTTATTTAATGATTATATGTATTTTTTAGGTTTTGGTGTTATTCTATATTATATATTTGATTGTTTACCACCCCTATCGGAACGTGAACCCGTAGAGAAAATATCCAAGTTGCCAATTTTCTTTGGCACTGTGCTCTTTGCTTTGGAGGCTGTTGGTGTGGTAAGTAAATGAGTAAATATTTTAAAATCAGATTATATTTGTTATGGCTGGATTTGTGTTTATTATTACTTTAAAGGAAAAAAATACAAAAATAAACAGTTTGTTTGTTGACGTTGTGTAATTGTTTGTTTGCTTTTATTAGTATTTGGTTGTTTAAAAAATTAATGTTTGTATGTGTACGCTAAGTTCTAATAAAGAGACGATAGAGTTTTTTCAAAAGTTTGTGACAAAGGATTAGAGCGAACATTTTCAATACAGGAAAATTTATGGAAAACTTTCTCTAAAAAGAAAATTTATAAAAAATTTCTTAAAAATAAAAATTAACAAGAAAACTTCTATAAAAGAAAATTAATTAAAAATTTGTGATTTGTGGTTGGTGTTCTAGTTTGGTAAACCAGGGGTTGTGGGTCGATTCAACGAACTTAACTAACTAACTAAACTAAACAGAAATAACTAATAACTAACTAACTACAAAACTAACGACTAACAAACTAACTAACTAACTAACTAACTAAACTACTAACAACTAACTAACTAACTAACTACACTAACTAACTACTAACAACTAACTAAAGAAAACAACTAACTACTACTAAACAACGAACTAACTAACTAACTACTAACTACTAACTAACGAACTAACAACAACAACTAACTAACTAACTAACAACTAACTAACAACTAACTAACTCAACTAACTAACTAACTAACTAACTAACTACTAACTAACCTACACTAACAACTAACTAACTACTAACTAACTAACTAACTAACTAACTAACTAACTAACTAACTACTACTAACTAACCTAACTACTAACTAACTAACTAACTAACTAAATAACTAACTAACTAACTTAACTAACTAACTAACTAACTAACTAACTAACTAACTAACTAACTAACTAACTAACTAACTACTAACTACACTAACTAACTAACTAACTTAACGAACTAACTACTAACTAACTAACTAACGTAAAACTACTCAACTAACTAACTAACTAAACTAACTAACTAACTAACTAACTAACTACTAACTAACTAACTAACTAACTAACTAACTAACTACTACTAACTAACCAACTAACTAACTAACTAACTACTAACTAACTAACTAACTAACTAACTACTACTAACTAACTAACTAACTAACTAACTTAACTACTAACTACTAACAACTAACTAACTAACTAACTAACTAACTAACTAACTAACTAACTAACTAACTAACTACTAACTAACTAACTACTACTACTAACTAACTAACGAACTAACTAACTAACTAACTAACTAACTAACTAACTAACTAACTAACTAACTAACTAACTAACATAACTAACTAACTAACGAACTAACTAACTAACTAACTAACTAACCTAACTAACTAACTAACTAACTAACTACTAACTAACTAACTAACTACTAACTAACCTAACTAACTAAGCTAACTAACTAACTAACTAACTAACTAACTAACTACTAACGAACTAACTAACTAACTAACTAACGAACTAACTAAACGAACTAACTAACTAACTAACTAACTAACTCACATACTAACCTAACTAACTAACTAACTAACTACTAACGAACTAACTAACTAACTTACTAACCTAACTAACTAACTAACTAACTAACTACACTACTAAACTAACTAACTAAGCTAACTAACTAACCTAACTAACTACTAACTAACTAACTAACTAACTAACTAACTAACTAACTACCTAACTAACTAACTAACTAACTACTAACTAACTACTAACTAACTAACTAACTAACTAACTAACTAACTAACTAACTAACTAACTAACTAACAACTAACTAACTAACTAACTAACTAACTAACTAACTAACTACTAACTAACTAACTAACTAACTAACTAACTAACTAACTAACTAACTAACTACTAACTAACTACTACTAACTAACTAACTACTAACTAACTAAATAACTAACTAACTACTAACTAACTAACTAACTACTAACTAACTACTACTACTAACTAACTACTAACTAACTAACTAACTACTAACTAACTAACTAACTAACTAACTAACTGACTAACTAACTAAATTTCCCTTAAGAGAAATTTATAATAAAAATTCCTATAAAGAAAAATTTATAAAAAAATTTCATATAAAGGAAATTTAAGGACATTTGCATATAACACTGACATTGGAAATTTTCTATTAAAAAGAAAGCCCTTATCAATTTATAATACAAATGCCGTAACATGAAGTGTATTTCTTATTCGTTGCAATCTCAACTAAAACATTTCACCTAAACTACTTGGCTCTCTTTTCTGCCAGGGGTGTTATTATTGTACACTCTTCCCTAACCATCTTAACTTACTACTAACTACTAACTAACTAACTACTAACTAACTAACTAACTAACTACTAACTAACTAACTAACTACTAACTAACTAACTAACTACTAACTAACTACTAACTACTAACTAACTAACTAACTAACTAACTAACTAACTAACTAACAACTAACTAACTAACTAACTAACTACCTAACTAACTAACTAACTAACTACCTAACTAACTAACTAACTAACTAACTAACTAACTAACTAACTAACTAACTAACTAACACCTAACTAACTAACTAACTAACTAACTAACTAACTAACTAACTAACTAACTAACTACTACTAACTAACTACTAACTAAACTAACTACTAACTACTAACTAACTAACTAACTAACTAACTAACTAACTAACTAACTACTAACTAACTAACTACGAACTACTAACTAACTAACTAACTAACTAACTACTAACTAACTAACTAACTAACTAACTAACTAACTAACCTAACTAACTAACTAACTAACTAACTAACTAACGACTAACTAACTAACTAACTAACTAACTACTAACTAACTAACTAACTACTAACTAACACTAACTAACTAACTAACTAACTAACTAACTAACTAACTAACTAACTAACTAACTAACTAACTAACTCACTAACTAACTAACTAACTAACTAACTAACTCTAACTAACTAACTAACTAACTACTAACTAACTAACTACTAACTAACTAACGAACTAACTAACTACCTAACTACTAACTAACTAACTAACTAACTAACTAACGACACTACTAACTAACTAACTAACGAACTAACTAACTAACTAATACTAACTAACTAACTAACTAACTAACTACTAACTAACCTACTAACTAACTAACTAACTACTAACTAACTAACTAACTAACTAACTAACTAATAACTAACTAAACTAACTAACTAACTAACTACTAACTAACTAACTAACTAACTAACTAACTAACTAACTAACTACAACTAACTACTAACTAACTACCTAACTAACTAACTAACTAACTAACTAACTAACTAACTAACTAACTAACTACTAACTAACTAACTAACTACTAACTAACTAACTACTAACTAACTACTACTAACTAACTAACTAACTAACTAACTAACTACTAACTAACTAACTAACTAACTAACTAACTAACTAACTAACTACTAACTAACTACTAACTAACTACTAACTACTAACTACTAACTAACTAACTAACTAACTAACTAACTAACTAACTAACTAACTAACTAACTAACTAACTAACTAACTAACTAACTAACTAACTAACTACTAACTAACTAACTAACTAACTAACTAACTAACAACTCTACTAACAACAACTAACTAACTAACTAACTAACTAACTAACTAACTACTAACTAACTAACTAACTAACTAACTAACTAACTACTAACTGACTAACTAACTAAATTTCCCTTAAAGAGAAATTTATAATAAAAAATTCCTATAAAAGAAAAAATTTATAAGAAAATTTCATATAAAAGGAAATTTAAGGACATTTGCATATAACACTGAACATTGGAAATTTTCTATTAAAAAGGAAAGAACCCTTATCAATTTATAATACAAATGCCGCAACATGAAGTGTATTTCTTATTCGTTGCAATCTCAACTAAAACATTTCACCTAAACTACTTGGCTCTCTTTTCTGCCAGGGGGTGTTATTATTGTACACTCTTCCCTAAACCATCCTCCCTTTCGCTTGGCTCAATCCTATGAATTGTTTTGTTTCTTTTTTCCTTTATTTTATGGTCATTTTAATTTGTTGACTCTAGTAATTTGCCTCTGTGTGTGCTCATTTTTATTTGGGGATAAAAAAGTATTTATTGTTGTTATTCTTATTATTTGTTGTTGTCACTATTGTTGTTATTATTTCCTCTCTTTACGCTTGGTTGCCCAAAAGGATGGTTTTTAATAAAATTTATTTAATTTTTGGTTTCTATTTTATTTTGTAAATATTTTCTTTTATTTTCATTTTGTATTTTTTTTTGTTTTTGATTGTTACAACTTTCTTTTGTTTATTTACAGATTTTAGCCATCGAAGAGAATATGGAAACACCAAAAGCATATTTAAAACCATTTGGCATTATGAATATCGGCATGTCAGTTGTTTTAAGTCTCTACATAATTTTGGGTTTCTTTGGCTACTGGAAATATGGTGATGATGCCTTGGGCAGTGTTACATTGAATATACCACAAGAAAAAATGTAAGTGGGACAAACGTTTGTTGTTAAGGTTTTGATAATGATGCTTGTTAGATGGAAAAAAAGTGTTTATTTAAAAATATTAGATATAAAGTTGAGGATTATAATTGTCTGTTGCTGGGGTGTAGGGGCTTTCTTTGTGTGAATTTAAATTTGCCTAGAAATTTATGAAAATCTTAAATATGTTAAAAGATTAGTAGACATTTTGGGTTAATTTATACACATAATTTATGCCTTAATTGTAGGTATTGTTTGTTAATTAGCAGTCATGTTTGTTGAAGATTTGTTGGAGATTAAAAAGTATTAGTATTATTTAGGATACTATTTCAACTTTAATTAGGTGAATCTTGTTTAACGAATCTTTGTTCAATCCTATTATTTTGAGATAATTTAAGACAAATTTATATTTAAGAATTTTTGGAGAACATTTTTAACCCATACGATTTTTATTCTGCATTTTTTTTATATACTCATGCCATTTTAATTTATCATCATCAATTATTTTCTGTTTAAATACTTTGACATAAAGTTAATTTAAAAATTTATTTATTATTTCGGTTTTTCCTCTTTTCTCATTTTTTGTTCAGTTTGGCACAAGTTACAAAAATAATGTTCGCCATTACAACATGGATTTCATATGCTTTACAAGGTTATGTTACGGCCGATATCATCTGGCATAAATATCTGTCGAAACGAGTAAAAGACACATCGAAACATGTTCTCTTTGAATTGCTTATAAGGGCTGGAATTGTTCTTTTAACATGTAAGTTATATAAACAATTACACTATCAGCAATAACAAATTTAACTATAGTAATGGGTGCACAGTGGGGCTGGGTATATGGGATTCAATGGTTGTCACCTTGGATTAACTCATTTTCTAAGATAATTTATCGAACATATTCTATTAAAAGAAAACTTAACGGAAATTTTCTATAAAAAGAGAATTTAAAGGAAATTTTCTATAAAAAGAAAATTTAAAGGAAGTTTTCTATAAAAAGAAAACTTCTCGGAAATTTTCTATAAAAAGAAAATTTAAAGGAACTTTTCTATAAAAAGAAAATTTAACGGAAATTTTCTATAAAATGAAAATTTAACGGAAATTTTTATAATAAGATAATTTAAAGAAAATTTTCTATAAAAAGAAAATTTAACGGAAATTTTTATAAAAAGAACATTTAAGGAAAATTTTCTATTAAAAGAAAATTTAGAAAAAATTTTCTATAAAAATAAAATTTAAAGGAAATTTCTATAAAAAGAAAATGTAAAGGAAATTTCTATAAAAAGAAAATGTAAAGGAAATTTTCTATAAAAAGAAAATTAAACGAAAATTTTCTATCAAAAGAAAGTTTAATTTTCTATAAAAAGAAAATTTATTGAAAATTTTCTAAAGAAAGAAAATTTATTGAAACTTTTCTATAGAAGGAAAATTTTATTGAAACTTTTCTATAGAAGGAAAATTTATTCAAAATTTTCTATAGAAAGAAAAATTTATTCAAAATTTTCTATAGGAAAAAAATTTATTTGAAAATTTTCTATAGAAAGAAAATTTTCTATAGAAAAAAATTTTTTGAAAATTTTCTATGGAAGAAAATTTATTGAAAATTTTCTATAGAAAGAAATTTATTGAAAATTTTCTATAGAAAGAAAATTTATTGAAAATTATTGAAAATTTTCTATAGAAAGAAAATTTATTGAAAATTTTCTATAAAAGAACTTTATTGAAAATTTTCTATAGGAAGAATTTTTTTTAAATTTTCTATAGAAAAAAAAATTTGTGGAAAATTTCCATAGAAAGAAAATTTATTGAAAATTTTCTATAGAAAGAAAATTTATTGAAAGCTTTCTATAGAAAGAAAATTTGTGGAAAATTTCTATAGAAAGAAAACTTATTAAAAATTTTTTACAGAAACAAATTTATTGAAAATTTTCTACAGAAACAAAATATATTGAAAATTTTCTATAGAAATAAAATTTATTGAAAATTTTCTATAGAAAGAAAATTTATTGAAAATTTTCTATAGAAAGAAAATTTATTGAAAATTTTCTATAGAAAAGAACATTTTTTTAAAATTTCCTATAGAAAGTAAATTTTTTGAAATTTTCTTTAGAAAGAAATTTTTTTTATTTAAAGAAAATATACCGGAAATATTTCTATAAGAGAAAATTTATCAATAATTTGCTATTAAAGAAAATTTTTCTATAAAAAGAAAATTTCTATAAAAGAATATTTATCTAAAATTTATATATAAAAGAAAATTTCAGAAAAATTAAAAAAAAATAAATAAAATAATATTAAGGAAAAATTTTCTAACAAAAATAAAATTTTACGAAAAATGTCTATAAAAAGAAAATTTATTAAAAAATTTTATAACAAAACAATTTTCTGTAGCAAGAAAATTTATCTTGCACTCAAATTTACAGAACTATTTTGTTCTTAATTTTCCAATCCCACTTTGCACACCCCATTCAATTTACAACCATGACATTTTGCAAATGATTTCTTTGTCGAAAAAATAAAAATTTGTTAATAAAAAAGCAATCCACTTTGACATACAAACAATATTGTTATTAATTTATTGTGTTAAACTTTCTCCTTCTCCCGACACATTGCAGTTTGTGCAGCCATTCTTTGTACCGGATTTATCACTGTTTCTGTCGTTGGTCGGTTCATTTTGTTTGTCGATTTTGGGAATTATATTCCCAGCATTATTGCAAATTTGTGTACAATACACCACTGGCTATGGACCATGGAAGATACGATTAACCAAAAATTTATTACTGGTGGCATTTGGTGTCTTTGGCGGCCTGGTAGGAACGTATGTTAGTATTGAGGAAATTGTGAATGCATATAAAAATAAATAATGAAATGAAATTAAATGAAATGTATGTAAATTGTAAATGAAATTGAATATTAACATTGGTTGAGAATACTATATGTATGTATGAGTATTGTAGTAGTAGTTAAAATATTGTACATTTTATATTTGTATTTGTATGTAAGTTTAAGTGTATTTTATAGATATGAATATGTACTCGTATACTCTATAGTAGTATAATATATATTTTAAGTAAAATAATGTAAAAAGCTAAAAAATAAAAAATATACAATAGTGTATGTGTACACAAACATAAAGTGTAAATGAAAACATGCGAAATTGTATTTATTTAATTAAAACATAAATAAATATTTTTTTGTTGCTGTTTGTGAATGACTGAGTAAATAAATATTTTAACACTTGAAATCAACAATAACTTTTTGCGAATGAACTACAGTTAAGTAATATGATGATTTATTTATAAGCTATTGCAAACCCTAAAATATTTCAATCCATGTATGCGCAAAAATCATATTGAATTAATATCGCCTTAAACTATAAATATAATGTTGCAATACCTTGGCATTACCTAATGCCAATTTAATGAGAAAATCTACAACATCTTATTATGCCATTCAGCATTTTCGATATCCTTGTTAAACATTTGAAACAACATTTAAAATACCTTTGGTACTTATGATGCTCAGTTGTTATAATAACCTTAACTGTAATGTAACTTTAACCTTAACTTAATTATTATGATAACATCTAATAACCTTGTTTAGTGTGCAACTATTAGTAACATAAGTTCTATTATGATTTAGTGTATGCGTTTGTATCTGTGTTTAAATGAAGCAAAAGTTATGAAATATTATGGGTAGTTTAGTAATGTAGTTTAAATTAAAATTTATCGAAAAAAGAACTCAAAAATTGGGTTCTCATTTTTGATTTCGAATGCATTGCTGGTAACATTGTAAAATACTTCCCTTCAGTATTGGTGTAAGTAGGAAAAAAAATTATAAATTTGCTAAATATCTGATTTTTTTGCCTTTCAAGAGCAGCCACAACAACTCATAATTTGTGGATTTTCCGTAGAAAAAACTCTTATGTAGTTTATGTTGTCTGTTCAATGTTGATGCTATAAAAATGTAGCACAATTTGTATTGCAGATGGAAACATTCAGATTTGAAATGAATTAACTAACTAACTAACTAACTAACTAACTAACTAACTAACTACTAACTAACTAACTAACTAACTACTAACTAACTAACTAACTAACTAACTAACTAACTAACTAACTAACTAACTAACTAACTACTACTAACTAAGAACGTAACAACGAACGAACGACGAACAACTAACGAACGAACGAACGACGAACGAACGAACGAACGAACGAACGAACGACGAACTAACGAACGAAAACAACGATCAACGAACGCAGAACGAACTAACGAACGAACGAACGAAACTAACGAACGAACTAACGAACGAACGTAAAACGACGAACGAACGAACTACGAAACGAACGAACGAACTAACTAACGAACGAACGTAACGACTAAGAAATAACTAACTTAACTAACTAACTAACGAATAAACTAACGAAACTAACGAACTAACTAATAACTAACTAACTAACTAACTAACTAACTAACTAACTAACTAACTAACTAACTAAACTAACTAACTAACTAACGAACTAACTAACTAACCTAAATGAAAGAAGCAATTCATGTCAAGCGACCCAACTCAAAAAAATATTTGTATAGTAGGTTAGACACAAATATTCAGCTCTATCGGTCAAGAACTGTCAGCCTTAGAGGTGGTCAAAGTTGGACATTTCGGTCATACAGGGTTTTATTTAACTTTTTATAACTTTTCACCTATTGGTCCTAGCAAAAATTGTCCAAATGCTTAAGAAGTAGCAATTGCAATGAAATTTTGCAAAAGTTGGTTTTATGAACCCACAAATTATTTGTTAGTATGGCGGATGTAGATCCATAATTGGTCCTACCCCAATAGAAAGTATTCTTCAGAAAGAAATAACTTTAACACTCATTACTACCAGTACACAATAAAAATCTTCTTATAGAATTTCACGAGGATTGGTCATTAACTGATCTCTTCAAAATTTTATGCGGGTCAGCGTAATTAACCATAAACACAGAATTCTTCAAAAAATTACTGTAACTGGCTTTAAAATTCGGTTCAAAATCACTCTGACGTTCCTATTAATCTAATGATCAAATTCAAAATAAATGTAAAACTTTATCTTTACGACACATGATTTGGTGGTGGGTATATGAAATTCGGTTTTATGCTGTGAAAATAGGTAGATCCTCTAGAAAATGAAAGTGTAAATTCCACAATTTATTGAGAATTTTTAACCTTCATTACCGACCACTCGTTTCTTGTATATAGTCCCCTAAATGCCATCGAGATTCAACTTATTTAAAGCCCTTGGCGCATTTTACGATCAAATGAAATATTTATATCTATTCTGTGTCATTCAAAATAAGAATGCATTTAATCCATCATAACTGCGATTTAATACCTTTAAGTATTGTTCTTGTTTTTTTTTTTTTAATTTCTAGTTTTTGTCCTTGGATTTATTAATTACACAAACGCATACATAAATACTAATATGCATACATGGACACATACTTAGATACATACACAACCAGTAACGAAGCCTAGTAAATACGCATGGAAATATTTTTCTATTAAAGCCATCTACATTTAGTTCATTCCTAGCGCCAACAGCTACATAGAATTGCAAAGATATTTCTATTTACACATACATACATCTATGTACTATGTATGAATATGTACGTACATACATACGTACGTATGTATATGAATATAATCGCCTATTTTAGCGTTGGTAAAATGTTATTACAAGTATTTCCATCATTGTCTGCGTTAAGGATAATCGTTTTGCCATTATCGTTATTGCTTTTAATGCTTTGGAAAATAACTGTAATTATTTTGTGCTTATTTTGTGTCATTCCGTATGCTACGCTTACGTTACCGTTCTCTATGTATGTTTGTGCGTTATGATGAGTTGTCAAGTAATTACAGTAATGTGCATTGGAAATTTGTTGTAGGAAAATATCTATTTTCATAACTGTTTTTTTTTCCTCAGTTTATCCTTGAATTACTTATAACAAGAACTTAAATTGTATAATTTTAATATTCGTTTTGTAGCAGTAATAAATATTATTAGTTACTTACTTTTTACTTTAATGGAATAATTTTTAAATAATATGTTCTTAGTAGTTATTATTTAATACAGGTATTAAAACTGAATATAAAGGCAGATTAAATTTGAGTGTAATATTTAAAACATGAATGGGCGAGTTTCTTTTGTTAGTTAGTTAATAAGTAAGTAGTTAGTTAAATTCTTAAGGAATTTAAGGAATTTTAGAAAAAATTAAACGAAGTACTTCCAAAGGAATAACATTTATCACCACTTGAAAAGTAGCACTAAGAAAATTTTTTTACCTTCTGTGGAAGTAATATTTAATGACTTCCGAGTTAAAAAATTTTAATTTTGGGATTTTGGGATTTGAGTTGGGTCGCTTGACATGAAATTGCTTCTTTCGTTTAGGTTAGTTAGTTAGTTAGTTAGTTAGTTAGTTAGTTAGTTAGTTAGTTAGTTAGTTAGTTAGTTAGTGAGTAGTTAGTTAGTTAGTTAGTTAGTTAGTTAGTTAGTTAGTTCGTTAGTTAGTTAGTTAGTTAGTAGTCGTTAGTTAGTTAGTTAGTTCGTTAGTTAGTTAGTTAGTTAGTTAGTTAGTTAGTTAGTTAGTTAGTTAGTTAGTTAGTTAGTTTAGTTAGTTAGTTAGTAGTTAGTTAGTTAGTTAGTTAGTTAGTAGTAGTTAGTTAGTTAGTTAGTTAGTTAGTTAGTTAGTTAGTTAGTTAGTTAGTTAGTTAGTTAGTTAGTTAGTTAGTAGTTAGTTAGTTAGTTAGTTAGTTAGTTAGTTAGTTAGTTAGTTTAGTTAGTAGTTAGTTAGTTAGTTAGTTAGTTAGTTAGTTAGTAGTAGTTAGTTAGTTAGTTAGTAGTTAGGTAGTTAGTTAGTTAGTTAGTTATTAGTTAGTTAGTTAGTTAGTTAGTTAGTTAGTTAGTTAGTTAGTTAGTTAGTTAGTTAGTTAGTTAGTTAGTTAGTTAGTTAGTTAGTTAGTAGTTAGTTAGTTAGTTAGTTAGTTAGTTAGTTAGTTAGTTAGTTAGTTAGTAGTTAGTTAGTTAGTTAGTTAGTTAGTTAGTTAGTTAGTTAGTTAGTTAGTTAGTTAGTTAGTTAGTTAGTTAGTTAGTTAGTTAGTAGTTAGTTAGTTAGTTAGTTAGTTAGTTAGTTAGTTAGTTAGTTAGTTAGTTAGTTAGTTAGTTAGTTAGTTAGTTAGTTAGTTAGTTAGTTAGTTAGTTAGTTAGTTAGTTAGTTAGTTAGTAGTTAGTTAGTTAGTAGTTAGTAGTTAGTTAGTTAGTTAGTTAGTTAGTTAGTTAGTTAGTTAGTTAGTTAGTTAGTTAGTTAGTTAGTTAGTTAGTTAGTTAGTTAGTTAGTTAGTTAGTTAGTTAGTTAGTTAGTTAGTTAGTTAGTTAGTTAGTTAGTTAGTTAGTTAGTTAGTTAGTTAGTAGTTAGTTAGTTAGTAGTTAGTATTAGTTAGTTAGTTAGTTAGTTAGTTAGTTAGTTAGTTAGTTAGTTAGTTAGTTAGTTAGTAGTTAGTAGTTAGTTAGTAAGTAGTTAGTTAAATCTTAAGGAATTTAAGGAATTTTAGAAAAAATTAAACGAAGTACTTCCAAAGGAATAACATTTATCACCACTTGAAAAGTAGCACTAAGAAAATTTTTTTACCTTCTGTGGAAGTAATATTAATGAACTTCCGAGTTAAAAAATTTTAATTGGGATTTTGGGATTTGAGTTGGGTCGCTGACATGAAATTGCTTCTTTCGTTAGGTTAGTAGTTAGTTAGTTAGTTAGTTGTAGTAGTAGTAGTTAGTTAGTAGTTAGTTAGTTAGTTAGTAGTGAGGTTAGTTAGTTAGTTAGTTAGTAGTTAGTTAGTTAGTTAGTTAGTTAGTTAGTTAGTTAGTTAGTTAGTTAGTTAGTTAGTTAGTTAGTTAGTTAGTTAGTTAGTTAGTTAGTTAGTTAGTTAGTAGTTAGTTAGTAGTTAGTTAGTTAGTTAGTTAGTAGTTAGTTAGTTAGTTAGTAGTTAGTAGTTAGTTAGTTAGTTAGTTAGTTAGTTAGTAGTAGTTAGTTAGTTAGTTAGTTAGTTAGTTAGTTAGTTAGTTAGTAGTTAGTAGTTAGTTAGTGTTAGTTAGTTAGTTAGTAGTTAGTTAGTTAGTAGTTAGTTAGTTAGTTAGTGTAGTTAGTAGTTAGTTAGTTAGTTAGTTAGTAGTTAGTTAGTTAGTTAGTTAGTTAGTTAGTTAGTAGTTAGTTAGTAGTTAGTTAGTTAGTTAGTTAGTTAGTTAGTTAGTTAGTTAGTTAGTTAGTAGTTAGTTAGTTAGTTAGTTAGTTAGTTAGTTAGTTAGTTAGTTAGTTAGTTAGTTAGTTAGTTAGTTAGTTAGTTAGTAGTTAGTTAGTTAGTTAGTTAGTAGTAGTAGTTAGTTCGTTAGTTAGTTAGTTAGTTAGTAGTTAGTTAGTTAGTTAGTTAGTTAGTTAGTTAGTTAGTTAGTTAGTTAGTTAGTTAGTTAGTTAGTTAGTTAGTTAGTTAGTTAGTTAGTTAGTTAGTTAGTTAGTTAGTTAGTTAGTTAGTTAGTTAGTTAGTTAGTTAGTTAGTTAGTTAGTTAGTTAGTTAGTAGTTAGTTAGTTAGTTAGTTAGTTAGTTAGTTAGTTAGTTAGTTAGTTAGTTAGTTAGTTAGTTAGTTAGTTAGTAGTTAGTTAGTTAGTTAGTTAGTTAGTTAGTTAGTTAGTTAGTTAGTTAGTAGTTAGTTAGTTAGTTAGTTAGTAGTAGTTAGTTAGTTAGTTAGTAGTTAGTTAGTTAGTAGTTAGTTAGTTAGTTAGTAGTAGTTAGTTAGTTAGTTAGTTAGTTAGTTAGTTAGTAGTTAGTTAGTTAGTTAGTTAGTTAGTTAGTTAGTTAGTTAGTTAGTTAGTTAGTTAGTTAGTTAGTTAGTTAGTTAGTAGTTAGTTAGTTAGTTAGTTAGTTAGTTAGTTAGTTAGTTAGTTAGTTAGTTAGTTAGTTAGTAGTTAGTTAGTTAGTTAGTTAGTTAGTTAGTTAGTTAGTTAGTTAGTTAGTTAGTTAGTTAGTTAGTTAGTTAGTTAGTTAGTTAGTTAGTTAGTTAGTTAGTTAGTTAGTTAGTTAGTAGTTAGTTAGTTAGTTAGTAGTTAGTTAGTTAGTTAGTTAGTAGTTAGTTAGTTAGTTAGTTAGTTAGTTAGTTAGTTAGTTAGTTAGTAGTTAGTTAGTTAGTTAGTTAGTTAGTTAGTTAGTTAGTTAGTTAGTTAGTTAGTTAGTTAGTTAGTAGTTAGTTAGTTAGTTAGTTAGTTAGTTAGTTAGTTAGTTAGTTAGTTAGTTAGTTAGTTAGTAGTTAGTTAGTTAGTTAGTTAGTTAGTTAGTTAGTTAGTTAGTTAGTTAGTTAGTTAGTTAGTTAGTTAGTTAGTTAGTAGTTAGTTAGTTAGTTAGTTAGTTAGTTAGTTAGTTAGTTAGTTAGTTAGTTAGTTAGTTAGTTAGTTAGTTAGTTAGTTAGTTAGTTAGTTAGTTAGTTAGTTAGTTAGTTAGTTAGTTAGTTAGTTAGTTAGTTAGTTAGTTAGTTAGTAGTTAGTTAGTTAGTTAGTTAGTTAGTTAGTTAGTAGTTAGTTAGTTAGTTAGTTAGTTAGTAGTTAGTTAGTTAGTTAGTTAGTTAGTTAGTTAGTTAGTTAGTTAGTTAGTTAGTTAGTTAGTTAGTTAGTTAGTTAGTTAGTTAGTTAGTTAGTTAGTTAGTTAGTTAGTTAGTTAGTTAGTTAGTTAGTTAGTTAGTTAGTAGTAGTTAGTTAGTTAGTTAGTTAGTTAGTTAGTTAGTTAGTAGTTAGTTAGTTAGTTAGTAGTTAGTTAGTTAGTTAGTTAGTTAGTTAGTTAGTAGTTAGTTAGTTAGTTAGTTAGTTAGTTAGTTAGTTAGTTAGTTAGTAGTTAGTTAGTTAGTTAGTTAGTTAGTTAGTTAGTAGTTAGTAGTTAGTTAGTTAGTTAGTGAGTTAGTTAGTTTATTAATTAATTATTTAAAATATTTCTCTTTACAGACATCTCTGTAAACGATTCTTTGACATCTCATTATCTTATTTAAAAAACAAACTTAAGTTAAATATTTTCATTGTTGGTATGTTTCGATTTCGTTGTACAAGTAGTTGCATCCGTAATGCATGAAAAGGCAAGCTATTTTGCAAAGTACTTTTTTTCCTTTTTACGGTTTTGCATTCTTTAATGGTCAAACATGAAACATGGTTTTGTCGGTCGTTTAGTTGGCTTGAGATCTTTGTTAATGGTTATGTACCTGTTTGGTAAAATGCTATTTACAAAAGCATTCTTTTGCGTTTTTCTTTAGGTATTATAAGTGCACAGAAAGAAGTAAATAAATATATGCATGTAAATGTATTAAAATCAATGAATAACTTCTTATACTTTATGTATTAAAGATTTAATTGTTTTAATTTTTAAAATCTCTCTTAATTTTCATTAATAAATTTGAATGATAAATATTTGTTTTTAAACTTTTAGAAAGTAAAAACTTTGAAAATATTTTTTATCTCTAACCATCTGATTAAACATATGCCCCCCAGTACGTATACGTAATATTTATTTTCCCATAAAATTAAAAGCAAACACTGTCCAATTTAGCCAAAAGGCTAAAAATAAACGAACGAATAAAATTTCAAGCTATTTTTAATACAAAAAAAAAAAAAAATTAGTAAATATGTACATTTATTATTTATAACCAATTCACGCATACACCTGTTTATACTTACATACATACACTTCGTGTATAAGAGTAAATATTTAATTCAACAAATATTATTTTATTTGTTTATTTATTTTCTTCACCATTTAGTGGCACGTTTATCAAATAATCATAATAAGTCCCTTGAGGTGTTTTAGCGCGGTACAAAAATGGTTGAAAATTAAAGTAAAACAACAATTTCCCTAAAAGCAAATAACAATAAAATTATATTTAAGAAAACAAAAAATCAAGTAAATGCTAAAAATGTATGTGTCTGTTGCATATACTTATGGATGTATGTATATGGAGGCGTATACATGGGTAAATATTAACAAATTACAACTATAACTATAGTATGATATTTTTCCATTTCTTTGGGTGTTTTTCTTTTTGCAACAGAAGATATTTGTCCATATTCTTAGGCACACATTGTACAAAAAATGTACATGTATGCGTAAATACATATGTTTGCGTGTACACTGAAAAAATATCTAAAAGAAATTTTCAATAAATATTTTATTTATTGGAAATTTTCAAAAAATTTTCTTTTTAAAGAAATTTTTCGTGAATTCTCCATTTATAGCAAATTGCCGATAAATTTCCAATTTATAAAAATTTTTTGATGAATTCTATTTTTATAAGAAACTTTCGATAAAATCTCTATTTAAGAAAAACCTTCGATAAATTCTCTATTTACAGGTAATTTTCGATAAATTCAGAATTTATAGGAAAGTTTTGATATATTTTCTTTATATGGGAACTTTTTAATAAATTCTTAATTTATAGGAAACTTTCGATAAATTTTCTATTTTTGAGAAATTTTCGATAAATTTCCTGTTTATGGAAATTTTTTGATAATTTCTATATTTATAGGAAATTTTCGATAAAGTCTCATTTTATAGAAAATTTTCCATGAATTATATACATTTATAGGAAATTGTCGATAAATTAGGAATTTATAAAAAATATTGAATAAATTCTCCATTTATGAGAAATTTTCGATAAATTCTCTATTTATAAGATATTTTTGATAAATTCATTTTTTTTGTAACTTTTCTATAAGTTCTCTTTATATATATGAAAATTTCGATAAATTCTCTATTCCTCTTTATGGGAAATTTTTGATAAGTTCTCTTTTTATAGGTAATTTTCGATAAATTATCTTTTTATGGAAAATTGTCCATGAATTCTCTATTTATAGGAAACTGTCGATAAATTCTCTGTTTATGGGAAATTGTCGATAAATTATATATTTATAAGAATGTTTTGATAAAATCTCTTTTTATGAGAAATTTCGACAAATTCTCTATTTATAGAAATTTTTCGATAAATTTTCTATTTTAAGAAATTGAAAAATTTTTTGATAAATTCGCTATTTATGGGAAATTTTCGTTAAATTTTCTATTTATAGGAAATTGTCGATAAATTCTCTATTTATGGGAAATTGTCGATAAATTATATATTTATACGAATGTTTTGATAAAATCTCTTCTAATGGGAACTTTTGATAAATTCTCCATTTATAGATATTTTTCGATAACTTCTCAATTTTGAGAAATTTTCGATAAATTTTCAGTTTATTACAAAGTTTCAGAAATGTCTATATATATAAAATTTCCGACAAGCTATCTATTTATAGGAAACTTTCGACAAATTTTTTTATAGAAAATTTTCCTAGAATAGTCTATTTATAGGAAATTGTCGATAAGTTCTCTATTTAAGGGAAATTGTCGATAAATTCTTTGTTTATAGGAAAGTTTTGATAGTTTTTCTTTTTATGGGAATTTTCGATAAATTATCTCTATATAGAAAATTTTCGATAAATTCTCTTTTTATAGAAAATTTTCCATAAATTCTCTATTTATAGGAAATTGTCGATAAATTCTCTATTCATGTTAAATTGTCGATAAATTATATATTTATACCAATGTTTTGATAAATTCTCTTCTATTGGGAACTTTTGATAAATTTTCCATTTATAGATATTTTTCGATAACATCTCTATTTTGAGAAATTTTCGATGAATTTCCAGTTTATGAAAAATTTTCAATAGTGTCTATATCTATATAAAATTTTCAACAAATTATCTCTTTATAGGAAACTTTCGATAATTTTTTTTTTATAGAAAATTTTCCTAGAATAGTCTATTTATAGGAAATTTTCGACAAGTTCACTATTTAAGGGAAATTGTCGATAAATTCTATATTTATAGGAAAGTTTTGATAGATTCTCTTTTTATGGGAATTTTCGATAAATTCTCTCTTTATGGGAAATTTTCGATAAATTTTTTTTTTATAGAAAAATTTCCATAAATTCTCAATTTATAGGAAATTTTCGATAAATTCTCTATTTATGGGAAATTTTCGATAAATTATATATTTATAGGAATTTTGTTTGTCTTTTTTATGGAAACTTTTTATAAATTCTGTATTTATAGACATTTTTCGATAACTTCTCTATTTTGACAAATTTTCGATAAATTCTCTTTTTATAGGAAACTTTCGATTAATTCTCTATTTTTGGAAATTTTCGATAAATTTTCTATTTTTGGAAATTTTTCGATAAATTCTCTATTAATGAGAAATTTTTCGATTAATTTTATATTTATAGCACATTTTCGATTAATTTTCTATTTACAGAACATTTTCGATTAATTCTTTATTAAAGGGAAATTCAAAAATTCAGTTTTTAAAGGAAAATTTATTGATAAGGAGTCAATCTTCTATATATATGGGCTGTTTTTGTTCTCTTTACCTTTTACCTCTTTTTTATCCGTGTAAAATTATATTAAAATAGTCTGAATTTTTTTCCTTAAATTATTTATTATAATAAATATTTACCTTAAATGTTATGATTTTCATTTTTTCGCTTTTTACTGCTTTACCATTTCAATAAATGTTCATAAGAGTAAATGTGAATATGTTAGGATTTTCTATGAAAGGTGCAATAAGGAAAGCAAAATATTTCATTTAACAAATCGTGACAATATGTAAAAAGAAACAATATAAATTAATAATACTCTTGCAGACGTTTACAAAAATGAAATTCTAAATATTTATGGATAGGACTAGTTTAATATTTAATTTATACAATAATAAAGACATTTATAATAACAAGTAATTTCTCTGTAACAATAAACATTTGTTTTAGGTGAGTTGTTGAGAAATACTAAGACTATAGTATACTCTTAGGCGGTGTATTTAATCGTTTAAGAAGTATACTTTTGTGTGCTATTCTTTTTTTATGAATTAAATATGCAAATATGTAAATTTAGAAATAATGAAATTATATGATAAGTATTAATGGAAATAATAGTAGGAAAAATCAAAATTAATGACAGGTTATTATCTTAATGTATTATTATGTTATTTTACAAAATAAAAATCAAATAAATGTACATTTAACTGACAATAGCTAAGTAGAGTAAATAGAATAGATTTTTTTTACTTTTTTTGAAAGCATTAATTTACTTAACTTTAAATAAAACTTTTAAAGCTTATGAAAGCATGAAAAAATGGCTTTGGTCTTTTTAAAATTAAACTATTTTTGATGATAAGTAAATATTTAAACAATTTTATACAAAAAAAGTAAACGACTAAATATGAGCTAATGAAAAGCTAGTCACAATATTTTTCCATTGAATACTTGGTAAATTTAACAGCAAACAGTGGGATAGAATTTTTTTCATTTTAAATAAATATGTAATGTAGTTCAGTAGTTTTGAAATGGTAGATTTATACTCAAATAATTCTCTTTGTATTTTCAATAAATTTTAAATTTATAGGAAAGTTTTGAAAAAATCTATTATAACTAGCTATATTCTGTGTGCTTTGCTACCCAAAAATAAATATAAATTAAAACAAGTAAGAAATTATAGTCGGGCGAGGCCGACCATATAATACCCTACACCTTTGACAAAAATATAATGTGATTTAGTTGCCATAATAAAGCATTTAAGTTGAATTGTACCTTGCCTTAGATATACATACTTAAGCCGTTTATTGTTGAATAAAATTGTGGACATTTAAGTGAAATTTTGATGGGGGCTTTTCATAGGGGCTAGGGTCATATGAGAACCTATTATTATGGAATTCGTGCGGGTCATCAAGTCTTTTATACAACTTGGTTTTTGCAGCTTTTTGTCGAGATATGAGTATATTAAACATAATTATGAACTTAAAAGCCCTATTCGGCGGGTTCAGTTGTATGGGGGCTAGGTGAAATAATAGACCGATGTAAACCATTTTCAACAGGCTTCATCTACGGTACAATAAAAGATCATGTGCCAAATTTCATTGAATTATCTCCAAAATTGCGACCTGTAGTTTGATTACAAGGATTACAAGCCCTATTGGGGGGTTCAGTTGTATGGGGGCTAGGTGAAATAATAGACTGATCTTAACCATTTTCAATAGGCTTCGTCTACGATACCATAAAAGATCGTGTGCCAAATTTCATTGAATTATCTTAAAAAATTGCGACCTGTAGTTTGATTACAAGGATTACAAGCCCTATTGGGGGGTTCAGTTGTATGGGGGCTAGGTGAAATAACGGATCGATCTTAACCATTTTCAATAGGCTTCGTCCCTGGGACAATAGAAGATCATATACCAAATTTCATTGAATTATCTTTAAAATTGCGACCTGTAGTTTGATTACAAGGTTTACATGGACGGACGGACAGACGGACGGACATAGCTAAATCGACTCAGAAAATGATTCTGAGCCGATTGGTATACTTTAAGGTGGGTATAGGACCAATATTATTGTGCGTTACAAACATCAGCACAAACCCAATATACCCTCCCCACTAAAGTGGCGTAGGGTATAAAGAGACTTTACGATTTTTGAAGATTCTAGCTCTAACAATTTGAGATGCCAATCCTCCCTAATGATAGACCGCCCATTTTCTCCCAAATGTTAACATGGATGTCAAAGTTCTTCGTACAAAATTCAAAGATTCTAACTCCAGTTTCCTAGAAAAACGAATTTTAGTATTTAATTCATATGGGAGGTGCCAAGACCCCTTGTAAAAGTCCGCCCATTTTAACCCCAAATATTCACATGTATGCTTAAAGTCATCGTGCAAAATTTTAAGATACGAACTCCAATAGTTTCGCAGATAAACTAATTTCAGTATGTAATTCCTATGGGAGGTGTCACGCCCCCTATTGCTAGTCCGCCAAATTGGACTAGCAATAGGGGGCGAAAAAAATTGAGGACTCTAGTTGTTATACTTTTTCAGATATACTGATTTAAGGGATGTTTGTATGAGAGGTGCCACGCCTAATGTACCAAGGCTGCCCCTTTTGCAAACATGTATTCATATGGAATTTGGGAACTCTAGCTGTTGTAGTTTCTGAGATATGCGACTTTTAATAGTTATTATGTATGTGGGCGTAGCACCTCGCCTACTTGAATTTCCAATTCTTTATTTGTTCAAAATTTTCAATAAATTATTTATTTATGGGAAATTTTTGATCGAAACTCTTTTTATAACAAATTTTCGATCAATCCTTTCTTTGTGGGAATTTTTTGTCCTAAATATTCATGTCGATACGATCTAGCCATGTCTGTCCATCCGTCTGCCTGTTGAAAGCACGATAGAGTCCGAACGGAACGAACTGGAGGATTGATATTTTCCACAAATATTCTCTATAGGTAAGGTTTGTTTGTTATTGAAAATGGGTAATATCGGTTAACGTTTTCGGATAGCCCCCGAAAAACAGCTTTAACGGGTATATCTGTTTTAAAAGTACGAGTATAGCAATGAAATAAGTTTCATATGATCCAAAATCTCCCAACAAAATTTTATGAGGATCGGTCCATAATTGACCCTACTCCCCTTATAAGGTCCCCTTCAGAAAATGACTTTAACGCTCATTAGTGGCTTAAAAATACGAGTATAGTGATGAAATTCGACACACATATGTTTCAATGAAGCGAAAATTTCTCTATCAAGTTGTATGTGTATATGGTTTATAATTGAGCCTACTCCCCATATAAGGTCCCCTTCAAATTACTTAAACAATCATTACTGGATTAAAAATACAAGTAAGTTTCTTGTGAACCAAAATCTCTTTATGTGGATCGGTCAATAATTGTCCTTACCCCCCTATAAGATCCCCTTTAGATAATTAATTTAATGCTCATTACTGCTTAAAAGTACGAGTATAGAGATGAAATTCAACATAAGTAAGCTTCTTACGAGCCACTGACTTTTATGAGAATCTGCATATGATTGACTCCCCATATAAGCTCCCCTTCAGAAAATGGATTAAAAACTCATTACTGGCTTAAAAATACCACAAAAACGATGAAATTCGACACACATATGTTTTATACGAATTAAAATCTCTCTATCGAATGTATTGAGGATCAGTCCATAAGAAAAAATACGCTTAAAAATACGTGAACAGTTATGAAATTTTATATAAGAAACATTTATAGGAACGTAAATCTTTCTACCGAATTTCATGTGGAAAGTGTCGGGAAGTGATATTCGATATAAAGAGGTTTCATAGGAACCAAAATTGGTCTAAAAAAATTTTATGAAAAAACGGTCAATAATTAACCATATCTCCCCTGTAAGGTCCTCTTTAGTTAATTTGATGAGTAATCTCACCCTGATGCTTATAGGGGAGAATATAACACTCTCACTTGTTTTAATAGATAAAGCAGTTATTTATGCAGGTATTAGTGTTCATATGTAAATTTTAACCATTAAGTCATTTTCTGAAGGGGACTTTATATGGGGGAATAGGGTCAAATGAGGATCGATCATTACAGACAGACAGACGGACGGTTTCGTTTCGTTAGAACATGTTTATTTAATTTCGCTATTATCCCACTATGCAATATCATAACGAATATGTAGCAATTGTGGCAAAATACATGAAAAATCTAAAATAAAAATTCAAACCATTTTAAAGCGAAAAAAATAGATGAAAGTGTTACCAATAAAACATAATTATTATTAATTAAATTAAAAACAAAATAAACCATATTTTTACGACTAATTGCGGTGACAATATCAAACAACATTTTCGAAAGGAAATTTTGAAAATAAATAACGACATCATTATACCCTTCGCTACTATAGAGGAATGAAAGATTCGTTAAATCATCTAAGGAATTCCTACACTAAATGACTTTTTTCTGTCTGTTAAATCAACATTAAATGTCACATATTTCACTTAAAATCATATTTTTTGATTTATTTCCTTTTTTACCATTTCACACTTTTAACTAAACGACATTATCTATAATTTACAGTTTACATTAAAATATGTTTTTACTAAATAGTTATTAAATATTATCATTATTTATGAATATACTTAGTACATTTGCCTGTTTTTATGCAAATATACATATATTTTCAATAAAATATTTGAATATATTATTATAAAACCGCTAATTAGCGTTGTATAAATATTTTGAAGGTTTCTATTTGGGTCACATTATGAAAAATATATTTTAACTATTTGGTTCATTCATGTGATATCCATTTGTGTAAAAGTTATCAATACTTGGAATTTAATTTAAAATCTATAAAATATAAATATAATAATTTATTATTAAAACAATATGCTAATGGTTAAAAAAATATAATAATAACAAACACATGTGTCCTGACGTTGGTATGGTTTTAATTACATACATACAAATACATTCATACATTGTATATGTATGTGAAATATAGCAAAATATTGGTTATTATGATCAAGGTTATTATGATAATTAATTTTTAATTTTTCAATACATTTTCTTTTTATAGAAAATTTTCGATATTAAAAAAAATGTTCTTTTTCATAAAAAATTTTCGATACATTTTTCATACAAAATTTTCCATTAATTTTCTTTCTCATAAAAAATTTTCGATAAATTTTCTTTTTTATGGAAAATTCTCGATAAATTTTCTTTTTCATGGAAAAATTTCGATAAAATGTTCTTTTTATAGAAAATTTTCAAAAATTTTTCTTTCTTTATAGAAAATTTTCGATAAATTGTCCTTTTTATAGAAAATTTTTTAATAAATTTTCCTTTCTATAGAAAATAAAAAATAAATGTTCCTTTTTATAGAAAATTTTTGATAAATTTTCCTTTTTATAGAAAATTTTCGATGAATTTTCCTTTTTATAGAAAATTTTCCTTTTTATAGAATTTTCCTTTTTATAGAAAATTTTCAATAAATGTTCCTTTTTCTAGAAAATTTGCGATAATTTTTAAGTTTTATTGGAAATTTTCTATAAATTTTCCATTTATAGAAAATGTTCGATACATTTTTTTTACGAAAATTTAAAAAAAAGCTTGATTCATATTTATTGAAAATTTTCTTTAAATTTTCTATAATTTTTCTATAAATTTTCTTCGACAATTTTTTATAGAAAATGCTTGATACATTTTTATTTATAGAAAATTTTCGTTAAATTTTAATTTTTTAAAGAAAATTTTTGACATTTTTTTTTTAATTTTTCTTTTTCATAAAAAATGTTCAAAAATTTTTCTTATATAGAAATTTTTCGAACAGATTTTTTTGTATAGAAAAGTTTGGACAAAATTTTCAAACCTATGGTCTAGTCTATAGTCTAGTCTATAGTCTAGTCTATAGTCTAGTCTATAGTCTAGTCTATAGTCTAGTCTATAGTCTAGTCTATAGTCTAGTCTATAGTCTAGTCTATAGTCTAGTCTATAGTCTAGTCTATAGTCTAGTCTATAGTCTAGTCTATAGTCTAGTCTATAGTCTAGTCTATAGTCTAGTCTATAGTCTAGTCTATAGTCTAGTCTATAGTCTAGTCTATAGTCTAGTCTATAGTCTAGTCTATAGTCTAGTCTATAGTCTAGTCTATAGTCTAGTCTATAGTCTAGTCTATAGTCTAGTCTATAGTCTAGTCTATAGTCTAGTCTATAGTCTAGTCTATAGTCTAGTCTATAGTCTAGTCTATAGTCTAGTCTATAGTCTAGTCTATAGTCTAGTCTATAGTCTAGTCTATAGTCTAGTCTATAGTCTAGTCTATAGTCTAGTCTATAGTCTAGTCTATAGTCTAGTCTATAGTCTAGTCTATAGTCTAGTCTATAGTCTAGTCTATAGTCTAGTCTATAGTCTAGTCTATAGTCTAGTCTATAGTCTAGTCTATAGTCTAGTCTATAGTCTAGTCTATAGTCTAGTCTATAGTCTAGTCTGTAGTCTAGTCTATAGTCTAGTCTATAGGCTAGTCTATAGTCTAGTCTATAGTCTAGTCTATAGTCTAGTCTATAGTCTAGTCTATAGTCTAGTCTATAGTCTAGTCTATAGTCTAGTCTATAGTCTAGTCTATAGTCTAGTCTATAGTCTAGTCTATAGTCTAGTCTATAGTCTAGTCTATAGTCTAGTCTATAGTCTAGTCTATAGTCTAGTCTATAGTCTAGTCTATAGTCTAGTCTATAGTCTAGTCTATAGTCTAGTCTATAGTCTAGCATATGTCTAGTCCATATACCGGCGGATAGAGAGGCAGATAAAAAAATAGACTATAGACAAGACTATAGTCTATAGTCTAGTCTATAGTCTAGTCTATAGTCCAGTCTATAATATAGTCTATAGTCTAGTCTATAGTCTAGTCTGTTGTCTAGTCTATAGTCTGGCTGACTTCCAAAACGTCAGTTGCTTTGTATACGAACAAAGTATAGTGTTTCAAAACGCCGCAGTACAAAACATTGACAATGCATTCTGTTTGAAAACGTCATCAACAAGTATTAGAAACGCAGCGAAATGGCAATCAACGCATCAGTTTTAAAGTTGATGCTTGTTGAAATTATTTGCTAAAACTACACAAACAGTTGACTTACTAAAAATAATACTTTGCATCTTCCATGTTTTAGAACGTGAAAATAAACAAAGAATCGTTGCAATGTTTTGAAACTTTACATGTGTACAAGATTTAAATACCGCAGTGAAATTGTCTTTAAACTTTGTATTGGTACGTTTTGGACCACCGACCTCTAGTCTATAGTCTAGTCTATAGTCTAGTCTATAGTCTAGTCTATAGTCTAGTTATAGTCTAGTCTATAGTCTAGTCTATAGTCTAGTCTATAGTCTAGTCTATAGTCTAGTCTATAGTCTAGTCTATAGTCTAGTCTATAGTCTAGTCTATAGTCTAGTCTATAGTCTAGTCTATAGTCTAGTCTATAGTCTAGTCTATAGTCTAGTCTATAGTCTAGTCTATAGTCTAGTCTATAGTCTAGTCTATAGTCTAGTCTATAGTCTAGTCTATAGTCTAGTCTATAGTCTAGTCTATAGTCTAGTCTATAGTCTAGTCTATAGTCTAGTCTATAGTCTAGTCTATAGTCTAGTCTATAGTCTAGTCTATAGTCTAGTCTATAGTCTAGTCTATAGTCTAGTCTATAGTCTAGTCTATAGTCTAGTCTATAGTCTAGTCTATAGTCTAGTCTATAGTCTAGTCTATAGTCTAGTCTATAGTCTAGTCTATAGTCTAGTCTATAGTCTAGTCTATAGTCTAGTCTATAGTCTAGTCTATAGTCTAGTCTATTAGTCTAGTCTATAGTCTAGTCTATAGTCTAGTCTATAGTCTAGTCTATAGTCTAGTCTATAGTCTAGTCTATAGTCTAGCATATAGTCTAGTCCATATACCGGCGGATAGAGAGGCATTTTTTCAATGAAATTGCACTGAAAAAATATTTATATATATAGCGACATCAACCTGCTTTGTTGAATGCTGCCAAGCAAACTAAATAAAATATTTGTATTTTTGATGCTCTTGTTTAGAGGTTCGTATGCGATCGTGTTGTGTACATGTAATTTGCCGAAATCTTCGTGTCAGAACAATACTAGCGCCGACGTCTGGTCTAGTCTATAGTCTAGTCTATAGTCTAGTCTATAGTCTAGTCTATAGTCTAGTCTATAGTCTATAGTCTAGTCTAGTCTATAGTCTAGTCTATAGTCTAATCTATAGTCTAGTCTATAGTCTATAGTCTAGTCTATAGTCTAGTCTATAGGTCTAGTCTATAGTCTAGTCTATAGTCTAGTCTATAGTCTAGTCTATAGTCTAGTCTATAGTCTAGTCTATAGTCTAGTCTATAGTCTAGTCTATAGTCTAGTCTATAGTCTAGTCTATAGTCTAGTCTATAGTCTAGTCTATAGTCTAGTCTATAGTCTAGTCTATAGTCTAGTCTATAGTCTAGTCTATAGTCTAGTCTATAGTCTAGTCTATAGTCTAGTCTATAGTCTAGTCTATAGTCTAGTCTATAGTCTAGTCTATAGTCTAGTCTATAGTCTAGTCTATAGTCTAGTCTATAGTCTAGTCTATAGTCTAGTCTATAGTCTAGTCTATAGTCTAGTCTATAGTCTAGTCTATAGTCTAGTCTATAGTCTAGTCTATAGTCTAGTCTATAGTCTAGTCTATAGTCTAGTCTATAGTCTAGTCTAGTCTAGTCTATAGTCTAGTCTATAGTCTAGTCTATAGTCTAGTCTATAGTCTAGTCTATAGTCTAGTCTATAGTCTAGTCTATAGTCTAGTCTATAGTCTAGTCTATAGTCTAGTCTATAGTCTAGTCTATAGTCTAGTCTATAGTCTAGTCTATAGTCTCGTCTATAGTCTAGTTCCTATATAGTCTAGTCTATAGTCTAGTCTATAGTCAGTCTATAGTCTAGTCTATAGTCTAGTCTATAGTCTAGTCTATAGTCTAGTCTATAGTCTAGTCTATAGTCTAGTCTATAGTCTAGTCTATAGTCTAGTCTATAGTCTAGTCTATAGTCTAGTCTATAGTCTAGTCTATTAGTCTATAGTCTTATGTCTAAGTCCTATAGTCTAGTCTATAGTCTAGTCTATAGTCTAGTCTATATCTAGTCATAGTCTAGTCTATAGTCGAGTCTATAGTCTAGTCTATAGTCTAGTCTATAGTCTAGTCTATAGTCTAGTCTATAGTCTAGTCCTATAGTCTAGTCTATAGTCTAGTCTATAGTCTAGTCTATAGTCTAGTCTATAGTCTAGTCTAGTCTATAGTCTAGTCTATAGTCTAGTCTATAGTCTAGTCTAGTCTATAGTCTAGTCTATAGTCTAGTCTAGTCGATAGTCTAGTCTAGTCTATAGTCTAGTCTATAGTCTAGTCTATAGTCTAGTCTATAGTCTAGTCTATAGTCTAGTCTAGTCTATAGTCTAGTCTATAGTCTAGTCTATAGTCTAGTCTATAGTCTAGTCTATAGTCTAGTCTATAGTCTAGTCTATAGTCTCGTCTATAGTCTAGTCTATAGTCTCGTCTATAGTCTAGTCTATAGTCTCGTCTATAGTCTAGTCTATAGTCTCGTCTATAGTCTAGTCTATAGTCTAGTCTATAGTCTCGTCTATAGTCTCGTCTATAGTCTCGTCTATAGTCTAGTCTATAGTCTCGTCTATAGTCTCGTCTATAGTCTCGTTCTATAGTCTAGTCTATAGTCTCGTCTATAGTCTCGTCTATAGTCTCGTCTATAGTCTAGTCTATAGTCTAGTCTATAGTCTAGTCTATAGTCTAGTCTATAGTCTCGTCTATAGTCTAGTCTATAGTCTAGTCTATAGTCTAGTCTATAGTCTAGTCTATAGTCTAGTCTATAGTCTAGTCTATAGTCTAGTCTATAGTCTAGTCTATAGTCTAGTCTATAGTCTAGTCTAGTGTCTAGTCTATAGTCTAGTCTATAGTCTAGTCTATAGTCTAGTCTATAGTCTAGTCTATAGTCTAGTCTATAGTCTAGTCTATAGTCTAGTCTATAGTCTAGTCTATAGTCTAGTCTATAGTCTAGTCTATAGTCTAGTCTATAGTCTAGTCTATAGTCTAGTCTATAGTCTAGTCTATAGTCTAGTCTATAGTCTAGTCTATAGTCTAGTCTATAGTCTAGTCTATAGTCTAGTCTATAGTCTAGTCTATAGTCTAGTCTACAGTCTAGTCTATAGTCTAGTCTATAGTCTAGTCTATAGTCTAGTCTATAGTCTAGTCTATAGTCTAGTCTATAGTCTAGTCTATAGTCTAGTCTATAGTCTAGTCTATAGTCTAGTCTATAGTCTAGTCTATAGTCTAGTCTATAGTCTAGTCTATAGTCTAGTCTATAGTCTAGTCTATAGTCTATTCTATAGTCTAGTCTATAGTCTAGTCTATAGTCTAGTCTATAGTCTAGTCTATAGTCTAGTCTATAGTCTAGTCTATAGTCTTGTCTATAGTCTAGTCTATAGTCTATTCTATAGTCTAGTCTATAGTCTAGTCTATAGTCTAGTCTATAGTCTAGTCTATAGTCTAGTCTATAGTCTAGTCTATAGTCTAGTCTATAGTCTAGTCTATAGTCTAGTCTATAGTCTAGTCTATAGTCTAGTCTATAGTCTAGTCTATAGTCTAGTCTATAGTCTAGTCTATAGTCTAGTCTATAGTCTAGTCTATAGTCTAGTCTATAGTCTAGTCTATATTTTGGTTTATAGTCAAAATTTTCTTCGTACAGAAAATTTTAGAAATTTTTTCTTTTTATATATAATTTTCGACAATTTTTTTTTGTAGAAAATTTTCGACAAAATTTTCTTCAGCTCCATAGCTTTTCTCGCTTAGTCCTTCTCGTGTCTATAACAGACGGTTAGACGGACGGACGAGGCTTGATCGTCTTAGAATTTAATAAGTACGCAGAATATATAAAAATGTATTTATCTATGATCAATATTTCCATGTGTTACAAACAGAATGACAAAAACAATATACCCCCTATCTTTTTGATGGTGGACATAAAAAAGGATTAAAAGTAAATATTTGAACATAGTAATAATGATAAAAGTAAATAATTTTTATCTTTTACCAAATGTTGGCACATTGTCAAAACATTGTTACTAAATAGAAAGAAATCCTTTCATATATTGCCTGAAATGACTGTATTTATGTTTTTTGAATGAATACATAGATAGAATATTGTAGTATTTACTTGTTTGGTTTTTGTGCAAGTAGATGTAGATACAATGTTTTACAATTGAAACTGAAATCGAGAAACTAAGGTAACATTTATAGCAATTCGAAATATTGAGCAAATTCTCGAAAGAGTATACCCACCAACGCGTGAAATAGATAACGAGATATCGAATAATTTCTAAATAGAAGAGGTTATTTTTATATAAAAAAAAACGAAAAAAAACAAAATTTTTGAGTTTCTATTAAACCATCAATCGGTGTAGGGTATCATATGATTGGGCAAGATCGAATATAAAAAATTTTAAATTTTCTTTAATAATTCTTCATTATTACTCCTCTGACTGAATGAAAGTATACTTACATAAACCTACTTACTTTTATTCCTTAAATACCGTAAAGTCACTTTTAACAAAAAAAGAAACTTTCCAACAATCTATCCCACATCCATGTTAATACCACTAACAAGGAACATGTCTGTTATTGTAAAACCAATGTTTATTTAAAGTTTTATTTTATTTATTTTTTCAATATGGCTGGACAAATGACAATTTTTGCTTCTTAGCAAAAAAATATTCGTAAATTTCTTTTTACTTTCCTCATTTCCATTTTATTTTTGTTTTAATTTTACGAGGACATTTTCATTTATCCTGTGACATATCAGACATGTAGGTTTTATTATTCTTATACTTGTTTTCTGTTTCTGTTTCTGTTGCTTAAATATTTTATAGTTAAAAATTTTCTTATAAACTTTACGATTGGATGTATGTACATATGTACGTTCTGCTCATTGATGTGCCTGTCTGTCTGGTTGGTTATGGACTTTTAAACACAATATTGATGTATTCATTTTATGCAAGTTTAATTTAAAATCATATACTAATAACTAGTTGAACGGTTGAAAGAGTTTATAACTTTAATAAATATTTATTATTTGAAATTTTTATAGAAAATTCTACTACATTTTTGCTACTTTTATTTTGATATTAATATATTTTTTTTATATTTGGAATAAGTTTTGTAAAAGAGTTAGTAGTGTAGTTCATTACTTTTTTTGTCACAGTTGAATACATGAAGAGAATTATTGATACCGTAATTGTTGTATTGAAGACTTTACTCAAATAACAATTTTCATGTGCAATTGCATATTTAAGGAGATTGAAAGAAAACTTGTCAATTTTCAAAATGTCATAGATCCAGACTAATAGAACACAAATATAAATAGAAAACTGGCTTTCTGTTGCTTATTAGATGGATTAAGAAAACCAATTACTGAAATATATTAAAAGTAAATAATAAAAAAAAATTAAATTAGATTTATATCTTTGTTTCTCTAACAGTAAATATAAAGATTTTTATGTAAAATAAAGTTCATTTATCTATATAAAAATAAAATTTTGATTTAGTTGTTCATACATCATTAAAAAGACCAGCCAATAGGCTAGCTAATAGACTAGTTCATAGACTGTTCAATAGAATAATTATACCAGCAGCAGAGTAGCCAATAGACCTGTCAATAGATCATAGACAATTCCAAACATCAGTCTCTAGAATATTTCGTCCATTTCCTAGACAAACGACTATTCAAACGTCTGGTTAATTTACTATTCAATAGACTAATCAATAGATCAGTCCATTGACAAGTCCATACACCATCCCATAGACTAGTGTGTAGTCTCATCCATAGACCAGTCAATAGACTACTTAGTTCATTGGGTAGTCAATATACTAATCCATAGACAGCTCCGTAGTTACTAGATCAATATATAGACTATTCAATTGACCTGCCCATAGTTCAGTCCAGAGACTAGCCCTTAGATAATTCAATAGATATGTCCATAGTCCATAGACTATTAAAAGGGCTTGTCCATAGATCTATAGATTATACAACAGACTTGTCCATAGATCAGTCAATAGACTAGTACATATATCATTCCACAAACTAGTCCTTAGACTAATTTGCCAGTCCATAGACTAGTCCACAGAACAGTCCATAAACTAGTTAATAGATTTGTCCTTAGACCAGTCCATACACTATCCGTAGGTTAGTCCATAGCCTAGTCCACAAACATGTCCATAGATCAGTCCATAGTCTACTTTATAGACTAATCTAGACTGGTCTATAGTCCATTGACTAGTAGTTTGCCAGTCCATAGACTAGTCCACAGAACAGTCCATAGACTAGTCCACAGAACAGTTCATAAACTAATTAATAGATTAGTCCATACACTATTCCGTAGATAAGTTCATAGACAAGTCTACATATCAGTCCACATACCAGTCAATAGAGTAGTTCATAGATTGGTCAAAAGTCTATTGACTAGTCCACAGACAAGTCCAGAGACTAGTCAATAGACAAGTACGTAGATCAGCCAATGGACTAGTCCATAAACCAGTCCTTAAACTATTCGTAGATCAGTCTAATTCATATGTCAGTCAATAGTCTAGTTCATAAAATGGTCAAAAGACTAACCCATACATCAGTCCACAGATTAATATATAGGCTTCTGTAGATAAATCCATAGATCAGACTATTCCAAAGAATAGTACACACACTAAGGACTAAACTTATCTATACACTAGTAAATAGATCCGTCCATATTATAATCAATAGACTAGTTTGTAGACAATCTGTAGACTATAGAAGAAGAAAAAATATTTTAGTACTTTTAATCCTTAAAAAGTACTTTTTTGAAAAAATATCTAAGAAGTACAAAAAATATTTGTATTCAATATTATGTTATTTAAAATACAAAAATTTTCTAAATATTTCCAATAAATTACCAATCAAATTTTTATTAAAGTAAGCAATTTACACTCGATTTTATTTTACAACAATTTTTAATTCCCCTCCATAGAAAAAGTGCAAAAAATAAAAACATTGTAGTTACAATTTACTTGGAAATAAATGAAATAAACATTCATACAAGTTTATTTACAATAAGCCATCTACATACATATACTATAAAAGATTGATTGATGGATTAAATTGTAACATGCAAAATAGTCTGCACAGGAATACACACAGCCAAGAGAAAATCCATGTGGATAATTTGAATAGTTAGAGCTACGAGACCTATAAGGAATGGGGAAGTAAATATGTGCGAAGCAGATGAAATGTATCTAAAATAACTAAGCTCTAGAGAGTAAATATTTTGAAGACCATATGTTGACATCTCAACCGAGGGATTAAAGTTTAAAAAATAGATAACATGATGAGGCCAAGGAAATCGTGATGTGTTCAATTTAATTAAAATTTTAATTGTTATTAGTTCTAAATTGTTTATGTGTGGATTTAAGTGATTTACTGGCAATATATTACCAAATACTGACCTCTGTAGGGTATAGCTTTTCATTTTAACAACATGTTGTATTCTTAAATTCTATTGCTTATGTTGTTTTAAAATGTTCGAGTATGTTACAACATGTTTTTCTCTTTTTTTATATTTTAATTTATACTGGATTTAAATAAATTAAGTAAAAAATCTACTACAATATATTCAAATCGATTTGATGCTTGGCTTAATGCTAAATAAAATTTTATTCGTTCATTTTAACACGGAGATTGTAACAGCAGGTTTTCTGTATAATTTTTTAACCAATTAAAATGAAACGATTTTTTTTTATATTTTAAGGGGGACAGTGGGGCAGAATTACAAAATCTTTTTGAGTAATTTCAAAATAAAATTATTTTCTATACTTAATATTATATGAGTCGGTTTCTGGTAGTCTGTTTAAAATTTGTCTATCTATCTATCTATCTATCTATCTATCTATCTATCTATCTATCTATCTATCTATCTATCTATCTATCTATCTATCTATCTATCTATCTATCTATCTATCTATCTATCTATCTATCTATCTATCTATCTATCTATCTATATCTATCTATCTATCTATCTATCTATCTATCTATCTATCTATCTATCTATCTATCTATCTATCTATCTATCTATCTATCTATCTATCTATCTATCTATCTATCTATCTATCTATCTATCTATCTATCTATCTATCTATCTATCTATCTATCTATCTATCTATCTATCTATCTATCTATCTATCTATCTATCTATCTATCTATCTATCTATCTATCTATCTATCTATCTATCTATCTATCTATCTATCTATCTATCTATCTATCTATCTATCTATCTATCTATCTATCTATCTATCTATCTATCTATCTATCTATCTATCTATCTATCTATCTATCTATCTCTCTATCACTATCTATCTATCTATCTATCTATCTATCTATCTATCTCTATCTATCTATCTATCTATCTATCTATCTATCTATCTATCTACTATCTATCTATCTATCTATCTATCTATCTATCTATCTATCTATCTCTATCTATCTATCTATCTATCTATCTATCTATCTATCTATCTATCTATCTATCTATCTATCTATCTATCCTATCTATCTATCTATCTATCTATCTATCTATCTATCTATCTATCTATCTATCTATCTATCTATCTATCTATCTATCTATCTATCTATCTATCTATCTATCTATCTATCTATCTATCTATCTATCTATCTATCTATCTATCTATCTATCTATCTATCTATCTATCTATCTATCTATCTATCTATCTATCTATCTATCTATCTCTCTATCTATCTATCTATCTATCTATCTATCTATCTATCTATCTATCTATCTATCTATCTATCTATCTATCTATCTATCTATCTATCTATCTATCTATCTATCTATCTATCTATCTATCTATCTATCTATCTATCTATCTATCTATCTATCTATCTATCTATCTATCTATCTATCTATCTATCTATCTATCTATCTATCTATCTATCTATCTATCTATCTATTTAATATTTTTTTTATATAATATTTTTACACCTAAATGCATATAATTTAAAATTTCTCTTCATTTTTAAAGCAGGTCATTTTGAAGTACACACATACTTATAAAGTACTAAAACAAGTACCTACTTCAAGACGTATAATTGAAATGAGTAAGTACCTTTGTCATACTTAATTTCCATACGTATTTTATTAAAATACTTTTATTTTTTGTTGCTAAAATCTCTTAAATATATACCAACAATAACAACAAACGGCTGCATCAATTAAGAATGGAAGAAAAAACAACAACAACAACATATGTTTAAATTAATTCACAAGTTAAATAAGTATAACATTAGTTCATTAACCACGTAATGAGTTTAATTTGTGGAGTGAAAAACTAATAGAAAACCTACAGAGGGGGAAAGATTAAGTTTTGGAAAAAAAAACCTGAAATAAATGTTAACAACACTCTGCAGACATTAGCTATATTCATTTCCGGCAAACACACATACATACATATAAACATTTGGACAAAAACAACTACAAGCATAAATCTTTAGGCAACTCTCATATAAAAAAGTAACAGATACAAATAAAACACTAAAAGACACAATGTTGGTTTTTTCTCAGTCATTAAGCGTTTAAGTTTCCACAAAAACTGTTTATGTTCCTTCCTCAATGTGTTTTTTTTTTTTTTTGTAAAAGTCATTTGCTTGTTTGTTGTCATATTTTTGTTGGCTTGTTGGTTTTTGTTTCATTTCATCTAAAAAGGAAACGGAAGTCATAATAAATTTTTATTACGACATTTATAACTATATGAATTAAATATTTTTCTGCCCTCTTTTTGGGAGCTTTTTCATAAGCCTTGATTATACCCTACTCTAAAATAAGCCATGACAGAAGTGAGTCTATTTAGAGTAGAATTTTAAGCCCATATTCAATTTCAAAATCTTTTAGAATAAGAACTTAGGTCGTTCTGTAAGCTTTAAATTGAGAATTTTTTTCTTTTTGTGTTATTGTTATTAATATGTCGGTTTTGTCTGATTAAATTTTTTACTTACTTTTCTTTTGTTGGTTTTGCGATTGTTTTTTTCTCCCTAAACTATGCTTTTTGTTTTTTTGAGGTTTTTATATAGAAAACATTTGACTAAAATTAAAACTGTATGGTTAAGCTAAAAATATACAATGATAAAAATGTATGAAATAAAACAATTACTTAGCTTAACAATTGTTGTGCCAAAAAGACAAAAACAAACAAGTAAGAAATTATAGTCGGGCGTGGCCGACCATATGATACCCTACACCAGTTATGAATATTAAATGTGATTTATTTTTCATAATAAAGCATTTATCTTCAATATTCCCTTGTTCCGATACATTTAAGCAATTTATGGATGAAAAACTAATTTTCTGAAAGAGGCTTTATATGGGGGCTAGGGGCAAATATGGACCAAGCCCGATAAAATTTTGTGAATATATTTATATTGACATAATATTTTATTGTGCTGAATTTCATCGCGATATTTGTGTTTATAAGTTAATTTGGGACATTCAAGTAACTTTCTGAAGGGGACTTTGTATGGGAGCTAGGGTCAAATGTGGCCCGATCTTTATGAAATTTGGCAGGGTCATCAAGACTTCTATAAAACTTAGTTGTGCCATATTTTATCGATATATCTGTATATTTAACATAATTATGAGCTCAGAAGCCCTTTTCGGGGGGTTCTGTTGTATGGGGGCTAGGTGAAATAATGAACCGATTTTAACCATTTTCATCCAAATATCTTGAAAATTGCGACCTGTACCTTGCGCACCAAGGTTTACATGGACAGCCAGCCAGCCAGCCAGACGGACGGACGGACGGACATAGCTTAATCGACTCAGAAAACGATTCTAAGCCGATTGGTATACTTTAAGGTGGGTCTAGGACGAATATTTTTGTATGTTACAAACATCAGCACAAATCCAATATACCCTCCCCACTAAAGTGGTGTAGGGTATAAAAAGTGAAAAAAAGTTAAACGCACCTGTTTTTATAAAAAAATATTCCATACTTTTGCTAGGAGTGCGGGCCAACAATGTTCATACATATTCATTTGTAGCAAGCAACGCGTTGGTTATTACAGTAAACAGTGGGGCAGAATCGAACGTTTTTGGATATAAATTTGGCATTTCTAAACGGTTAGTCTGATTCGGAATTTAACAGGGGAGTAGCCAAGGAATATGTTTCAGATGCGGCGCTTTTGTGGTTCAAGCTTCTATTACTAATATATATTTCTCATAATTCAGAAGATATTGAATTATTACCAAAAACTAAAGTTTGCTTAACCAATACGTGACACACATACATGTCCATCCATTAGTCATAAATTGACAATAGCTTCCATGGTTTCTTTAAACCAACTTTGTTTTAGGACTTGGTTTTAACTACAAATATCTTAGATCCCACTGTTCAACTTGATACGTTACACGTGCCTAGATGAGTTTAAATTTGAATAAAGGTTTAGTAAATGCCGAATTGTATATATCCACTACGAATGGCATTCACTTCCCATGTCTAGACTCTAGACTCTTTCAAGAAACACAGCTATTAAGATCATCTCAGACTTTTAAAGGACGCATGATATACCAGGTATATAAATAGAGAATGGTTATAGATAAAACTGGTTACTGGTAGACTCAACCTTTTTCTGTCAATATACTTTATTAGAACTACGATAGATATTCTTATGTGTTAAAAATATAATGAAAAAAATTACTCAAAAAGTCACTCAAATACTTGCTTCCCATATTTTGTGTGATAAGTCTAATATATATCCGTTTTTTCCACTACGAAATATTTGCTGGTAAATTCCAAAACTAATTTTTAATATATTTTTACACCTCTGCTATGTTTTTTTGCCAGAACATGAGTATCTATTTGACATGGTGACAGCTACGGTTTTTCAGACATGACATAACACGTCTCCTGATAGAGTAGGGCAAAGAAACCTTTATGACTGTTTTTAGAAATGTATGAATGCATGTATGTATTTTTATATGAAAATAAATGCGATTAACACAGTTTTTGTTCCGCTACTTCTATGGCAGCAACAAAAAAATCTAATGTTAGAAAACCAAGTTCTAAACAAAGAAGCACCTCAACAAGAAGGTGGGAAAAAAAGAAAGATACATGAAAAAAACACTGACAATGTGATGTTTGTTTTTGATTGTTATATGTGAATATATGAGCAAGAATGAATATGAATATTTTTATGTTGGTTAATGGTTGTTTTTTGTAACATGTTTTTATTTTTAACATTTTTAACATACATTTACAAAAAGATGGTTTTGTTGAATACAAAAAAAAATATATATATTATATATTTGAATGTTACAAGCACAGGTGTGGAATTTAATACTCAACATTTGGTTTTTGGTTTAATATTTTTTAAATATTATTTTATGGTTGAAAGACAACTAAATATACATATTTCAGAAGGTTTTTTAGGAAATTGAAATGTAAGTTAAAGTGTTTTCTCAAAGACGACTTAAAAGTTTTAGGTAATTATTTTATTAATTAATAAATATTAAATTATTTTTAATTTTATAAATTGTTTAAATCTGAAGTTTAAAATTGCTCCGTATACTTGTTATTTAATACACAATATTACGTATACGCTTACGAATGTTAATATCCTAATGTATCTTATAATATAACTTGCTTTTGGATCAGACTAGACTATAGACTACACTATAGACTACACTATAGACTAGACTATAGACTAGACTATAGACTAGACTATAGACTAGACTATAGACTAGACTATAGACTAGACTATAGACTAGACTGTAGACTAGACTAGACTAGACTAGACTAGACTATAGACTAGACTATAGACTAGACTATAGACTAGACTATAGACTAGACTATAGACTAGACTATAGACTAGACTATAGACTAGACTATAGACTAGACTATAGACTAGACTATAGACTAGACTATAGACTAGACTATAGACTAGACTATAGACTAGACTATAGACTAGACTATAGACTAGACTATAGACTAGACTATAGACTAGACTATAGACTAGACTATAGACTAGACTATAGACTAGACTATAGATAGACTATAGACTAGACTATAGACTAGACTATAGACTAGACTCTAGACTAGACTATAGACTAGACTATAGACTAGACTATAGACTAGACTATAGACTAGACTATAGACTAGACTATAGACTAGACTATAGACTAGACTATAGACTAGACTATAGACTAGACTATAGACTAGACTATAGACTAGACTATAGACTAGACTATAGACTAGACTATAGACTAGACTATAGACTAGACTATAGACTAGACTATAGACTAGACTATAGACTAGACTATAGACTAGACTATAGACTAGGACTATAGACTAGACTATAGACTAGACTATAGACTAGACTATAGACTAGACTATAGACTAGACTATAGACTAGACTATAGACTAGACTATAGACTAGACTATAGACTAGACTATAGACTAGACTATAGACTAGACTATAGACTAGACTATAGACTAGACTAAAGACTAGACTAAAGACTAGACTATAGACTAGACTAAAGACTAGACTAAAGACTAGACTATAGACTAGACTATAGACTAGACTATAGACTAGACTATAGACTAGACTATAGACTAGACTATAGACTAGACTATAGACTAGACTATAGACTAGACTATAGACTAGACTATAGACTAGACTATAGACTAGACTATAGACTAGACTATAGACTAGACTATAGACTAGACTATAGACTAGACTATAGACTAGACTATAGACTAGACTATAGACTAGACTATAGACTAGACTATAGACTAGACTATAGACTAGACTATAGACTAGACTATAGACTAGACTATAGACTAGACTATAGACTAGACTATAGACTAGACTAGACTTTAGACTAGACTATAGACTAGACTATAGACTAGACTATAGACTAGACTATAGACTAGATTATAGACTAGACTATAGACTAGACTATAGACTAGACTATAGACTAGACTATAGACTAGACTATAGACTAGACTATAGACTAGACTATAGACTAGACTATAGACTAGACTATAGACTAGACTATAGACTAGACTATAGACTAGACTATAGACTAGACTATAGACTAGACTATAGACTAGACTATAGACTAGACTATAGACTAGACTATAGACTAGACTATAGACTAGACTATAGACTAGACTATATTACAAGTACTTTCTTTGGAAATAATATCCATATTGTTTTCATTACAACAAACTTTTTTGATAATTTAAACTTCGTTCCTAGTTGAGTTTCTCAAATATGAGTCTTAAAAATATAAGCGGAACATTTTAATGATAACATTTTTACAATGTTTTTCCGTATTTGCCATATTAA
>NW_023996148.1:0-58369 GCF_015586225.1 Lucilia sericata | reverse complement strand
CTATTACAACAACGTACTTACCTCTTCGACATAGTATCCATGCCGGCTGTTCGTGTTGACCGGCGTTGCCAATATTTTCCACCATTTCCCGTAAAACCATGTCACAAAAACCGTCAGATTTCTGTTTTGACAAAGCCAAAGACTATTGAATCTCGACTATAGACTAAGCTACTGTAAGTAATCTAGACTATATACTAGACTATAAACTAGCCTATAGACTAGATTGTAAACTAGACTATTGAATATACTAACGACTAGACTATAGAGTATACTAGACTATAGTCTATACTTTAAACTTATATATAGACTAGACTGTAGACTAGACTATAGACTAGACTGTAGACTAGACTATAGACTAGACTATAGCCTAGACTATAGACTAGACTGTACTAGACTAGACTAGACTATAGACTAGACTATAGACTAGACTATAGACTAGACTATAGACTAGACTATAGACTAGACTATAGACTAGACTATAGACTAGACTATAGACTAGACTATAGACTAGACTATAGACTAGACTATAGACTAGACTATAGACTAGACTATAGACTAGACTATAGACTAGACTATAGACTAGACTATAGACTAGACTATAGACTAGACTATAGACTAGACTATAGACTAGACTATAGACTAGACTATAGACTAGACTATAGACTAGACTATAGACTAGACTATAGACTAGACTATAGACTAGACTATAGACTAGACTATAGACTAGACTATAGACTAGACTATAGACTAGACTATAGACTAGACTATAGACTAGACTATAGACTAGACTATAGACTAGACTATAGACTAGACTATAGACTAGACTATAGACTAGACTATAGACTAGACTATAGACTAGACTATAGACTAGACTATAGACTAGACTATAGACTAGACTATAGACTAGACTATAGACTAGACTATAGACTAGACTATAGACTAGACTATAGACTAGACTATAGACTAGACTATAGACTAGACTATAGACTAGACTATAGACTAGACTATAGACTAGACTATAGACTAGACTATAGACTAGACTATAGACTAGACTATAGACTAGACTATAGACTAGACTATAGACTAGACTATAGACTAGACTATAGACTAGACTATAGACTAGACTATAGATTAGACTATAGACTAGACTATAGACTAGACTATAGACTAGACTATAGATTAGACTATAGACTAGACTATAGACTAGACTATAGACTAGACTATAGACTAGACTATAGACTAGACTATAGACTAGACTATAGACTAGACTATAGAATAGACTATAGACTAGACTATAGACTAGACTATAGACTAGACTATAGACTAGACTATAGACTAGACTATAGACTACACTATAGACTAGACTATAGACTAGACTATAGACTAGACTATAGACTAGACTATAGACTAGACTATAGACTAGACTATAGACTGGACTATAGACTAGACTATAGACTAGACTATAGACTAGACTATAGACTAGACTATAGACTAGACTATAGACTAGACTATAGACTAGACTATAGACTAGACTATAGACTAGACTATAGACTAGACTATAGACTAGACTATAGACTAGACTAGACTATAGACTAGACTATAGACTAGACTATAGACTAGACTATAGACTAGACTATAGACTAGACTATAGACTAGACTATAGACTAGACTATAGACTAGACTATAGACTAGACTATAGACTAGACTATAGACTACACTATAGACTAGACTATAGACTAGACTATAGACTAGACTATAGACTAGACTATAGACTAGACTAGACTATAGACTAGACTATAGACTAGACTATAGACTAGACTATAGACTAGACTATCGACTAGACTATAGACTAGACTATAGACTAGACTATATACTAGACTATAGACTAGACTATAAACTAGACTATATACTAGACTATATACTAGACTATAGACTAGACTATAGACTAGACTAGGCTATAGATTAGACTACGTTTTAAAAAATGTATACCTTAGCTTCTTATAAAACTGCCGGATTTAACAGCCCTTCCTCTCTCTCTCTCCCACAATTGTTGTACAACACAACACAATAATAACAATAGAACCTAACAGCAGCAGCAACATTTTAAGTTTGTTGCTAAAGGAAGAAAACGACAACGAGGACAAGAGTATAAAAAAACACGATAAAACTAAATGCTATAAATGTAAATAAAATAAAAACAGAACTTAGGAAAGGAAAGCAAAGAAAAAAAACTTTGTCCCTGATAAAGTTCTTTTTCTTATTGTTGTTTTTATTGTTGTACTACTATTGTAATGTTCTCTTCCTGTAACGATATATATATTTTTTTTTGAGCTCTTACACACGTCTGCCTGCATTAGAGATGAAATGGTGGGTACTTTTTTTCTGGTACAATTTCTTTTATAAATATATGTAAATCATAAAGATATGATTTCAAAACATTTGATAAAATAAATTCAAAATTATTCTCTTTAGTTGTTGCTACTTGAAATGATCTTGTCATGATCTAAAACCAATTTAAACTATTAAGTATTTTTTTTTTAATGTGCTTTATGTATTATAATACATTTTAAAGAATTTTGGTACTTTTTATCTTTTTTTTTCATCTTAAACAACTAACAGCAATAAGTTCATGTTGCAGCTGTTTTGTAATGTTTGAAATGTATCTTTACCATTATGTCACTATTGTGTTTCGATACAAATCTTTTAAATTTAGTTACCAAGTCAATGGAAAATGTTTGAAGAAAAGAACAGAAATATTATTTAAGAATGGGGGAGAGAAATAAACTTTTAAATGAAAATAAGTTTAAATAAGTTTTCTATTAAAAAAAAACAGATACAGGAATTTATATATTTCTTTACGTTTATTTTTATTATTTTTAATATTATATACTTAGTTTATGCAATAGATTTATGATTAAAATAATACAATTTCTTTGCCGGGAAAAAAAATATTCATATAAGAGTTGTTATAATGAGAAAAACAAGCGAGAAAGAAACAATAGATTTAATCAGTTATAAAGTTTTAAGTTTAAGAATTTATCAAAGGTTTATAAGACAAATTTTAAAAGAATACTTTTCTGTAAAACTTTGGTAAATACTTATGAATAAGACAGTAAAAGTTCGATGAAAATTTGTTTTATAAACCTTTGATAAGGTAGCAATGCTTAGCTCCATGATGTATGACTTCGTAGTCGCTTCTGCTAGTTGTCAGGGTTTTACATACGATCTCTTCTCGTTATGATAATGGCTCTATTTTCATTGCCAGTAATGATTTGGTTTTGCATTTTGGACATGCAAAATAAAGAGGTGCAGAAATCATTTAAGGTGTCATGGCTTCAATTTATATATTTAATGAATACTATTGCTCGTAACGCTGCTTCTTTAGCTTGAGTTTGAGAACATTCTTCATAGATTACTATCTCTAATTCATGGTCTTCAAACTTATTTGACTGACCTGGGCGATGTTCGGCTTCCATGTCAAAATCACTACTATCTGAACCACACAAACCATCTTTCGCTCATTTAAACTGCTGGAAAACATTCACCAAAAGCTTCGGTGTGTAATTGGTGTGCTCCAGAGGAAATTTTTTGTTATTAGTATTTTTATATTTTAAAAGACGAAGAATAGGACTATCAGATGATATAACAAATTTAATAAATAAAGGAGTCTTCATGCTGTTATTGTGTCTCAAATGTGGTACAATATCTGGAAAACCTGATGTGATGGATAAATTTCGAGGTCAGATTCGGATTTAGCGCTGCTCAATCCTTAGAAAACTATACTTTGGTCTCTGGGTTAAAAATTTGTTGGCCTGTGTAGTTCTTTATAAAAAGTACACCATGACTTATGAAGTTTATTTTCTTCTAACAAATATTCCATAATACTCATACGTCATTGTATACCTTATAAAAAAAAACCAAATGAAATCCGTTTGAATTTGTAGGGAAATCAATGACATTGAACTACATACAAAAATACACTGAATGACTAATTAATAAACCTCATATTCAAACAGCAGTACAGGAACCTGAACTAAAAACCAGACGTTTTTTTCTTCTTATTTGAATAAATAAAATTGAAAGAAAAAAAAAACTCAACCACAATAACAACGAATTAAATTCATTATTTAAACTATCTTAAGTGTCATATACAAGAACAACATGCAATAAATTTATTATAACTTAAATTGTTTTTATAAATAAATAAATATTTAAACAGCTATATAGCTTTATTAATTTATACAGACAGACAAATAAATAACAAAATTTTTACAATACAATACTTAACAAGCAATAAAATTTTAAAAAAATAAAATAAACTCTGTCAATATGTCTGTTCTAAGAGTTCATGTTTATTGAATGATACTTCAAATATAAATAATAAAAAAACATGTCATCAATAATGAAAAATTTACCAAAACATAAAAGAATTGCATGTTAGCAAACAGAGAAAAAAGCAACACCCCCTTTAACATAAACAAACAACTATATATTCATTTACATTTACTTAATGCATACATTTACATTTTTACAACACCGTTACTAATCAAAAGAAGAACAAAAAAGGACGGCATCAACAACAATAACAGCGGATAATACATACCACAGCAATACATTTATACTAACCACTACAAAGTAACAAAAGAGTTTAAACCCTGCAAACATTTTCTTATCGCAAAAGTCGTCACCCGGAAGTGACTTTCGCTCTCTAAAGTAATCACTTATTTAAGGACCGTTTATGTATTATTCCTATATTCCGTGAGGAACAACAGTTGCTCTTAAAACATTCTCTAGAAGACACGAGGAAGTGATTTCAGAAAGACACCTAACAACTATCGTCTAGAAGTGACTTGAACATATCCGTACGGAACATCAAAATCTGACTATCATCTGGAAATGCAAAAATCGGCAATAATTTTAACTTCCAAATGTTTGAAGGGAATGATCATAATAATGTTAAAAACGTCATTGTCGTCATCATGACCTTCGTCATTTCTAATAGTTGATGTTGTTGTGGTTCTATTGTTATAATAATTAAATATAAATAGTAAACACCCTTATAAATGAATTGTACAAATGGATTTCCTTACTATGTAAGGTTAACAACCTGCTAACAAAATATTTCTAAAACATTGAATAAGTTTTATTGTTTTTTATTAAACTTCACTTTCATACTTTGGAGTCACAACTTACAGAGAACTAAATATAAGTTTTACTTCTTATTTTATGATTATTTATTTACACCAGAGATTGGTAAAGTGTTCTCTTATCCTTGTGCCTTTTTGACGTATGTAAGCTAAAATGAAAAATTGATCGCAGATCTATAAAAGAACCTAAGAAGCTCAAGCTGTGTCCGTCCCTCTATGTGTGAAATCTGTTAAATCTAAAGTGGTAGTGAAACAAATTTTAGAGTCACATTTTATATCTTAAATAAAAGATTTTTTAGTCCTTTGCCTTCAATTCGCATGGTAACTAATTTTCTGCTTTTGGATGAATCCTACCGCTCCCAGATGTTTTGAAATTACTGCTTGAGTAGCTCTCAAAGATTTTTAAAGCTCATGATGAGTTTGACAACAATATTCAGGGAATAATACCTAATTACCCTGCATTTTGAAATAGCTATTTGAATAGCTTCCAAATTTTGTTTGAGTTCATATTGACTTTGACAACAGTATTCATCCAAAAATAGCTCATATTCTTGGCCTTCAAACTGTTTTAACTGGTGTGGGGCAATTTTTGTTTCCGTGTAAAAATCATCGACCACCAACTCCCTCACATTAATGGGAAACATTCAAGAAGTTGAAAAGTATACAAGTGGATCCTTATAGAAAGAGAGCTCGATTGTGCTATGTCCGTCTGTCCATTTGTCCGTCTGTCTTGAAATGTGTGTATCCAGAGGAGAAAAAAATATACACGCCTGGTACCAAATTGACACAAAATTTTTCAATAACATCCATTGTCAAGTATATACTTACATACAGCAACAACATGTAATGTAGACATATTGTCAACATTGCAACAATTCGTTGTCGCAATCTAAACTTTATGCACATCCGTTGTCTAAATGTTAACAAACGTGGTAAGCTCAAAATGCGTTGTAAATAGTGCGCTAACCACGTTTGTTAACTTTTAGACAACGGATGTACATAAAGTTTAGATTGCGACAACGAATTGTTGCGCGGTTTACATTAAATGTTGTTGTTGTATATATGTATATACTTGACAATGGATGTTATTGAAAAATTTGGTGTCAATTTGGTACCAGGCGTGTATATTTATTTTTCCCTCTGTGTGGGTATATTTATTTAATTCAATTTTCTGAAGACCCCAGTTATAAAAAATTTTCAATAATTCTACAAGACATGCTTTCGAAAAGTTTTCAATATCATAATTTTCATCTCTTACTCATCTAACAACAAAAACAAAACAGTTTTCATTTGCAACAGCCGATTTAGACTTTACCGTCATAAACTAACAAATCCTTTTAAAATCACATCAAAGTCATTACGAATGTCTTCTTATTATCACTTGAATGATTACAATTCCTGCTATTATGATGATATATACTAAACGTCCTAACATCAACTTGCATTCAAAAGATCTAGTTAAACTTTTATAACACGTATTTAAAGTATATACACCTCTTAGGTGTACAATGTACAGCCTACATACAAAATTTGAATACATAAATACAATTGGATACTTGTAGGTTGGGATTTATGTAGTTACACTAAATAGGAAGTATTTTCCATATACACATTTGTATGTGTACAAAAACTATAAAATCCAAATAATCTTTTATGACAATTACATACATACATATGTGTATACACAGAGATCAAGTGAATGCAAATGTATGTATTTAAATATATTAGACCGACTCACTTTGCATGAGAAGCAAAAATGTACCACCATATTTTGTCAAATATTTTCCAAAAATTCAATGATTTTGATAACAACATGCTTTTAATATTAACAATAGTAAGGATTTTTTAAAAATTTGTAATCACTTTTTTTCTGCAAGCCCGTCTAATGTACATACAAATGTATTCTTATATGGATTTAAGAGGGCGTATGTTCTAAATAAAAGTCATAAATTGCACACAAGATTGGAATACAAAATAAATTATGTACAAATACATAAATACAAACAAACATACATTTATTCATACATACAAAATTTGTCATATACAGATGTACATATTTGCAAAACACATAGAAATTTTTAATGAAAAAGGACATTTCTATATTTCAACTTAAACTTAATTAAAACAAGTATTAGTTAGGCTAAGCCGATTCTTGTACACGCTTCACCATTGTGAGTTTTAAAAAAAGTTGAATTTTTATTGCAACAATTCGATGTCGCAATCTAAACTTTATGCACATCCGTTGTCTAAATGTTAACAAACGTGGTTAGCTCACTATTTACAACGCATTTTAAGCTTACCACGTTTGTTAACTTTTAGACAACGGATGTGCATAAAGTTTACATTGCGACAAAGAATTGTTGCAATGTTGACAAAGTTGCGTGGTCTACATTACATGTTGTTGTTGTATGTATGTATAAACTTGACAACGGATGTTATTGAAAAATTTGGTGTCAATTTAGTACCAGACGTGTATATTTTTTTCCTCTGTGTAGGCCCTCATTTGACCCTAGCCCCTCTACAAAGCCCCCTTCGAAATATAACTTAAATGTAAACAATTTTATTCAACAAAAAATGGCTAAAGTATATCTGAGACAAAGTACAATTCAACTTAAATGCTTTATTATGAACACTAAATCACATTTTATTTTTATAACTGGTGTAGGGTATTATATTGTCGGCCTCGCCCGACTATAACTTCTTACTTGTTGTTTCATTGTATTTGGACGCTATATTTTGAAGATTTGGATCCCGAGGATCTTCAGAAAATTAATTTCAACAAACATATAGGCGAACAGACAGCCAGTCGGACACACAAAATTGATTTGGACTGATGTACCAGTTTTGTTGATTTTAAATTAGAAACTTCTGGAAAGCATTCTATCACATGAATTATTGAATAGTTAGATCCTGAAGATGTGTAGGATCTTTAGAAAATTCATTTTAAGAAACATATAGGTGGACAGACAGACAGACGGAGGCACAAAATTGATTTGAAGAAACATTCAGACAGACAGACGTACATAATAATCAGAAGATTATATTATAGAAATTACAAACCAAATAACAAACTTATATATAACCTTATCACGAAGGTGATGTATTAAAACTCCTTAAATTTTAGTAAAATTATTATTTTTTAATAATTTGTTGCCATGCGGATATATACAAGGACGTCGGAAAGAAATATTAACGTTAGTTGAGAAAAAAAAAATAAAATATTTTGCGTCATGGCACGCAATTTTGTATTTATTGTGGGCCAAAAAAAAATATGTATGGCTAAAATTAAATACTTTATACAGACAAAAATAAACATGTAGCTGACGCCTAAAAGTATGCAAAAACTATTTAATATAAACAACAAGCAAAAGTGTGCAATGAAATATTTGTATTTTAATTTATGAAGCGAGTCGTATTTTTCATTATTACTCGTATAATGTTTCTGTTTTCTCTGCAGAAAATAAAAAGTATATTATAGAAAAAAATTTTACATATTTACACGTACTTAAATGCTAGAAAACACATACTCAGTAACTTGCACGCACACAGTGCTGGGCAGTAGGAAGAGTCTATTTGAAAGTAGAATTTGAACTTAACGTTAAGGAGTAAAATCACTAAAGAAAAAATCGTAAAAAATCACGATCGAGTTAAAAAAATGTGCTCTCCCTATTGTTTAGTATCTATTCATTTATAAATATATATATTTTTTAATAAAAACACAATACAAACAAATATTTCTTAATGTAGAGTGTACATGACATTGCGTATATTTTGTCACGCGATATCATATCATAACACTTATACACATGCAAGTATTTATTGTATCACAGTTATTTATTATTATTTGTTCGCCTCTATACCCCTCCTTTCTCTGTCTATCTGTGGCAAATTTTTCTATGTTTATGTATGTATTTCTCTCTATTTAGAATTATTAGTGTACTTTTCTGTTTATGGCATTCGCAAGTGGTCTTTGAACTTTTGTTTTAACAGTTATGTAGTTTTTAATGATTTTTCAGAAAGTTATTAATTGTCGTTTTTTTTTTTTTTTTTGCAATACAGCCAATAATAAATGTGTGATAGTGTCATAGCGATTATGAAAAATTAGTATGTAAAAGGAAAAAAATTCTGAAAATTTTATCGAAATGGATTAAAGAATATAAAAACTCTGAATGTTTATACCCTTCACCTTCGTGAGAAGGGTATATGTATATAAGTTTGTCATTCCGTTTGTAATTTTCACCATTTTATTTACCAATCCCATAAATTCCATTCTTATAGATTGCGAAGTCGATTATGTCATGTCCGTCTGTATATCTTTGGGTTTTAAATCTTCTATAATTCTATCAGAAAATGTTTCGAGAAATTTCCCATTTAAAATTAGCAAAATCGTTCCATAAATAGCGGAGAGATGAGCAAAAAGACGAGTCAATCTTTATTTCATCAAAAATTTGATTTTTGTGCATGTTTAGACAAAACGAAATAACAACAACATATAGCTTCATAAGATACAGCTTCATAAGATAGATAACAACAACAACAACCAGCCTCATAAGATTAGATGTTGTTCTTGTTGCTTGTCTCTAAAAACAAACCAGATCAAAAACAATACGTTATGACGCTGTGTATTGTTATTGCTTAGTAAATGCCAAAATCAAAGATGGAAAATTATGTGTGTTAAAGTAAACAGGGATGGGAAAAATAAAAAATTTATTTAAAATTTTTATTATTAAAATTTCAAAAACTAAATATACTAATGGGGTGTTATTTGTAACTCTGGTATCAAGGACTATTTTTTGGTACTTTTTCGTTTCTTAAAGGGTACTTTTGAAACTTTTCATTCATCAAAAAAATTATTTTTTTTATAATTTTCAATAATATTGAACTTAAAAACATAAAATTAAACATCCAGAGTCGTGAGCGAATAAACATCTGTAGGAATGGATTTTTGGTACTTTTTCGTTCTGCAACTAGTACTTTTAGGTTTTTCTGCAATATTGAACCTACACAGAGGGAAAAGGAAATATACACGCCTGGTACCAAATTGCCACCAAAGAGTTTATAATTTTTCAATAACATCCGTTGTCAAAGTATATACATACGTACGACAACACTATGTAATGTTGACAACGCAACGTTGTTCGTTGCCGAAATCTAAATTTTATACACATCCGTTGTCTAAATGTTAACAAACGTGGTATGCTCACTATTGGCAACGGATTGTTTGTCAATAGTGAGCTTACCACGTTTGTTAACAATTAGACAACGGTTGTGTATAAAATAAAATCAATTTAGATTTCGACAACGAATTGTTGCAATATTGTCCACATTTCATAGTGTTGTCGTACGTATGTATATACTTTGACAACTGATGGTATTGAAAAATTATAAACAGTTTGGTGTCAATTTGGTACCAGGCGTGTATATTTCTTTGTCCCTCTGTATAGAAGCATACAATCACAAATACATATATCCTAAAGGGAATGAAAATCTATAAGAGTGAATTTTTTGGTACTTTTAGTTCCTCAATTGGTAATATTTAAATCTTTTATAATATTGTACCTTAAAAGCGCAAAATTAAACACGCATTATACTGATTGAATTAAAACTTGTAAAATTAGTATTTCTGGTACTTTTTCGTCATTTAATAGTACTTCTTTTCTGAATTATTGAATCTAGAATACATACATTTAGGATACTGTTGGAATGAAAACTTTTTGGGACCTTTTCGATATCCAATTGTTATTCCTTTGAATCTGTTTTACGTTTCATACTAAGGTAAAGATAGGCTTCTTGGAGCAAAAAGGATCCTTTTATTCTTAAATATTGTCGCAACAAGGAAAATTATGAGAATTTTGCTCTAGACTCATTTAGGTTTTAATTTTAATTTGGTTACAGTGGCTGATTTTGAAGCCACCCTAATGTACCTGTATTCTTTTCAATTTACCTTAATATCATGTAAAAATTTATATACATATGTATATATTCTTCCTTTTTGTTTGTTTATGCGATAAAATTACGTATGACCGTTAAACAAACAAATAAAAAAAATAATTGACACACGTACGAAAATCATATGGAAGTGATTCCAGCTCTTGTTACTTCCTATTAGAAAGAATAGGGTTTTACTTTTAACTAGAAATTAAAAGTTATCTAATTTAAAAAAAATTAAAATTTTTCCCAAAATTAAAAATTTTGTACGAAATTTCAATATTTTTTTCAATCAATTCGAAATTTTCTAAAAAATTATTTTCCCTAAAAAATAAAAAAAAATCAGCTAATATCCCCAATATTATTCCCATAATAAACTACAAAAAATGACGAAACCTGGCAACTAATAACTATGAAAATTAAATGGAAAAACTCTTGAGTCATCAACAGCAACAACGTCATCAGCAGCAACACCACCATCACTAAACAACATCATCATTAACATTATCAATGTTGCTAGTTAAATAAAATGTTATGTTTGTTTTTCGTTATAAATTTTACGTGTCTTTTGTTCTAAATACAACGAGCAACGTAATCGAAAAATGTGGGAAAAACAAGGTGTGAGATATCGCTATTACTCATGATACATAAAGTGAAGATTTTATTTTATATTAAGTGTAATTTCAAAGAAATGTTTGGATTTTTTTTTTAAATCTCAAGAAAATTGTCAATATCTTTTGCATCAGATTATTTAAATATTTCGCTTAGAAATACCAAATTTGTACTCCATGACGTATGAGTGTTATTAATTAGAATTAATAACATTCATACGCCGTGTTATATTATAAATCTAAAGAAACTGTGTAATCAGTCCAACAAAATCTAAAAAAAAATTATACTTTTCTAAATTATTGAGCCGCGACGAATCCAAAATCTGAGATTTTCTCCATCACATAGATATTGTGTGCTTAAGTTTTAAAAAACACAATTTTTGTCCTTTTTTGAGACGTTATAACTGCGCCCAGACAACTTCATAATGAAAAATACATAAAATTTAGGGACTTTAACTAAAAACTAAACTATTGTTATAAACAAGAAAAACCAATTTAGCTTTTGTTTAGAATTAACTAACTCTATGTTCTTCATTATCCAGTACTTCGTGTAAAAGGAGCTATTCTCGCTTTTCAGATCCGTCCAACATATTGAAATCGATAGTAAAGTTAAAGAACAAAATTTTTAAACAGTAGTTGTTTGCCAAAACAACGTACTTTCTTTATATAGAAATTGTCACGCCCACTTTTAAACACCCGCCCATTTTTGTAGTAAACGATTTTCAGAGTCTAGCTGTTATAAAGTCACAGTATGTAATTGATATGGGAGACATCACTGCCACGCCCATTACTAATGAACTAGCCATTCGTGTAGTACAAAATTTGAGAAGTCTTCGTTAGGCGCGCGAAGTGGGCGAAGGTCTTTGCCAACTCTTTCCCTTAATATCAAGAAAATCAAGTGCCACACTCTCTTTAAAGTCCAAAAATTGTTAATATTTATAACAATTTTATATTGAAATTTTAAAATTATTGAAATGAGGCCATGACCTCTTGATACGTGTGTATATATCCTAATTTCTTGGCCCTGTGACATATTAGCCTTATACTGTTAAAGGATATTTCAAATTCTCTTTAAACTGACTGATTCTTAAATCAATTCTAACAAACACTTAAACCGTTATAAATTAACCTACACATGCAGGCGTGTGTGACTGCCTCACCTCATAAGTCCTGTAAATAAAAAAAAATATACAACACGTTCTTCCTATAGATTATATTTAATGCCTACCAACAACAAAAAACCAAACAACACACAAATATGGCACAAGTTGCCGATACCAAAGTCGAGTAGTTAAAAAAATATATATATTAAACAGACGACGCCAGGCACATCGTAAATCACAAAAGCGCCCAACCAACGCATTTTCCGTTTTTCTCTCTCCACAGCAGTCAGGTTGAACGTGCCACACAACAACAGCAGCCGCAGCAGTAGCAACATAATGATGAAAATGTTTTTTAGTTTTTCTTTCTCTTTAACGTGTGTGTAGTTGTTTGAAAGTGTGTGTAAAACTTTATTTTAATGAAGTATTTAAAGTTGTAAACGTACTCGTACTTTAGCTACAAAGTTTTGCATAAAATGTTTTTTATAGCATATTTAAAAGGGCTTCAATTATGTATTATGTGATAAATTGTTGTGTTTTTTATTTATAAAAACCACAACTGCAACAATTTAAACTAAATACTCTAAGGTGCCAACTAAAATAAGTTTTAATGTAAATAAAATGTTAATAAATTAGTTTTATAGTTCACTAACTGTTTAAAACTCATTAAATTTGTTACATTTTACTCTTTATACATTGTCTGAAAATTCGCTCTGAAACATAGCCTATACAAAATATAACTTTAAAATAGTTTATTTATTCCTTTTCGAAACTATCTCTTCCATTTGTTTTAAAACATTTTCTAGTTTTATTTTTTAACAAATTTATTTTCGAGTTCAAATCAACAGATAATAAAAAATTTAAGTGAAAAGTTCAACCTTGTTTTTTCTTTTTTTGTTATTTGTAACCAGTTGAATGGTGGGGTTACACAACAATTTCATTATTGCCAAAAACCAGAGAAAATTTTTTTTTTTTTTTTTGCAGCAACAACAATAAGGGGAAAAAGGTAAAATTTACCAGCAGCCAGTAATATTATCATCATGGCATCACTAACTGTTGCAAATAATCTAAAAGTTTGCTTTGCCTCAGACAATGTAATAAAAACTCAGAAAATTCTTTATTTTAGAAATTTGAAAAAAAAATTGTCGAACACACGCAAATGGAAATCTAACTATGTATATTATTATGAATGTGTGTTTGTTATTATTTATGTTTAGAAAGAACTATAGACTTTTGTATGAAATTTTAAGTGGGCGAAGTGCCATGCCCACTCAAAAAAAATATTAAAATTCTTTACAGACAAATCTAACATTTATATGAACATTTTAGGGAAAATGGGCGGATCATAAATAGTGGGCGTGGCAGCTACCATATACAGTAAAAGCTAAAATTTTAATGTTTACAAAAACATAAAAATTTTGTGGGATTGATTGATTAATTAAGAGGGCACAAAGCACTACGACCCAAGTTAAGATCTTTTGTGCAACCCTTTTGGTTCGCCATTGGAGATTAAGTTCACGTACGAATCTTAATGTTCTAGACGGCGAGAGATTGAATAATTCATTAGGCGAAAGAAAAGCGTCTCCCAGAGACCATAATGGCTGACAGTCACAAAGTTCATGTTCAGAGGATTCATCATGCATTTCGCAGAATCTGCATAGCCACGTCACATTGTTACCAATAATGTGCTGGTGTTAATTAAGTCCACAGTGTCCGGTATAAAGTCCCTTTAGTAATATTAGGTCACACTTGCTAAGTGACAGTAACTTTGGGATGTACCTTTCATTAGAATTATGAAGCTTTTTTCCTGTCTGAGTCCTGATATTGAGTCCCAGTGGCGGAGAAATTCAGATTCAACATATAAATCGCATTTTTTCCTAATGTATCCTTTGGTGGTACCAAAGAATGGTTCTGGTCCAATAGGCGCCGTGCTACCCTGTTTGCCAGACATTTTCCTCTTTTATTGCCAGAGTGTCCTTCATGGCCAGGTACCCAACATAGTTTGAGTTTATTATGTTTACCCAGTTCATGTACAGATGTCAAACAGTCAAATACGACACCCGACCTGACTATCCGACATCACAAATATCTCTAATCCTCTCAGTTTTCTTCTCAGACATTCTCTAATGCAAATGATAATTGCATACACCTCTGCCTGAAAGATTGAGGGATAATTACCCATAGGGATGGCCTTTTGGAAATTTGGGCCGTAGATTCCCGCTCCAGTATTGCCATTTATCTGTTTGAAACCATTTGTAAACCATACTTGATCAACATGTTCCTGCCACCAATTTACGTTTGTACATTGGTCCCTGTTCAGTATAAGAACCTCAAAGTCTCTGTGTTGTATCAAAACTGTTGGACCGCAGTCAGGAATCCATAAATATGGATCAGCCATAAATGTGCTTATAATACTCATGTGTCCCACCAAGTTGCCAGCTTTTAAACTGCTTATTTCCGGTAGGCGAAGTGCAGATTTGCGCGCCAATAGCATATGTGGGACAACTTCTCATGGCCCCTGTTATGGAGACACAAATGAGACGATAGATTTTGTCCAACGAAACCCTTATTGTAGCCTGATCTAGCTTATTCCACCAAACCAAGGCAGCATAGGTTAGTATGGGCTTTATTATGTTTTCAAAGGTCCAAAAGAAAACTAAAATGATATATTACCATTTTATTTACATATATTGGTAAGGGAGTAGCAATTACTACCGGGTATAGCTAGAAATTTGTCATGTAGAAATAAGCTTACACAAAATGATTTATAGTTTTTAGAAATTTCAATTTTAGTTGAAAAATATTTGAACCAAAAAATTAATAAAAAAAACAAGTAAGAATGTACAGTCGGGCATGGTCGACCATAAGATACCCTACACCAGTGATTATGTTAAAACTGTGGAATTTTTTTTTTAATAATAAAGCATTAATTTTGAATTTTTTTTTTCTAAATGAGGGATGGGTTATATTGGGACAGGGGGTTAATATGGGCCTATCCTTATACATATTGGTAGAGGGATTAACGTCTACATAATAGTTTTTTATGCAGAATTATTATGTTTCAAATTTGATCAAATTATCTTGAAAATTGCGAACTGTAGCGTGCGCACAAGGTGTATGCGCACGGACATAGCCAAATCGAAAGTGGTTTTGAGCCGATTAATATACTTTAAGATGGGTGTAGAACCAATATTTTTGGACGTTACTAACATCAGCACAAACGCATAATACCCTCCCCACTTTAGTTGTGTAGGGTATAAAAACATACTATATCAGGTAGGTGGGGTATTGTGAGAGAAAATTTGGATGATTGGTTTGGGCTGTTTGGGGAAAAATTTGCGGGTTTTATATTTTAAACTAGAATTTAAGTTTATCCTGTTTTAAGAGGAACTTAATGAACAATTTTGTTTAACTGTTATCAAAGAATTTGTCAGAATAAAGCGTTTAATACTAAAATTGCCTAAAATTCGTTAATTTATACAAAAATTGTATAAATATTTTAAACATTTAAATATTGACATATTATTTGGTATTTATAAATCTATCCAGTTTTTTCGGGAATCCTCACATTAAAGAGTTTTTAGTTGCTTCCCTTCGATCCCAAAGATATTTGGGGTCTTTAGAAAATTGATTTTAATAGACATGCAGACGGACAGGCAAACAGACGAACATGGCTTAATCAACTCCGCTATCTATAAGGAGCCTGAATATCTAGAATCTGGGGCCTGAATATTACATTTTGGAAATTACAAACGGTAGGACAAACTTATATACATAAGTATTGTATACCCTTCTCACGAAGATGAAGGGTACAAAAAGAGAATCTTTTCAACGCAGGTTTCTTAAAACATTACGAAAGGCAGAAAATTGTTTTGGATTGAAAGTTTTTGTAGTTTGAGAAGTAGTTTTCTTTAAAACAATCCCGTAAATACCACTGTGTCATTAATGCAAATAATATTAAAGTTTTTGCCTCCCATTTGACCAGCATAATGTAATAATATCATTACAAGGCTAAAATATCGCAAACCATGTATTTATCTAACTACTATATACAAACACATTATAGAGAGTTGAAATTTGAATTCTGTGGTCTTATAATGTTAGAAGAAGCATTAAACAAAAACCACAGCAAAAGGTAAAATCCGATCAACACACTTTAGGCAACCACTACAATATCAACATGCAAAAAACTACTCAATTTGTTTTTATACAAATTTACTTTGATATAAAAAATGATAACCAATAGTAACTTTTTTAACGCTTAGATGATTTAGGCAAAAATGCAAAAAAAGTACAAAACCTAAAACTATGCCATGATTTCTTTATTTTTTCTATTGTTACTATAAAACCTAAAAGTAGGCTATATATGTAAATGTAACTAAATTTACAATATCTAAAAAGTCTGTTTAAATTGGATTTTATTTTACCTAAAAGTAGGCAACATATTTTCTTTTCTCTAAGAGCCTTAAACTAGACCATGATGTTTAGTGTATACACAAACTAAATTTTATTTCCACACCTTTGATATTATTTTATTTTTTGTTATAGAATTAAGTTGGCACACAATTTATTTTGAAAATCTCATTGTTGCATGTTTATCCAATTTATACATTTGAATTACCCCACAAACTGTCTGTCTGTCACCTCACTGGGCTCACTATATTAGAATGTAATTACTTTTACAACGTATATTTGTCTGTCACACTAAATGACAATGACCATTTTTAGCCAACAAACATACACACACACACACACATTTTCAGTTTGTTGCCTTGTCATTGCTTTGTTAAACGTTTTGCAAAATCCAGTTTATAAATAAATTTATTTTAACAAATTGTGTGCATATTTAACGCAGGACTTAAGGGATTTTATCTTCAATTATGTGTCAGTTTTAATTTGCTTTAATAAAAACGGGGAAAAAAACTATGTACAATATGATTTAATAGTTTTTTTTTTTTGGGGTTGTGTAATATTATTACATAAAAATCTGTGGAAACTAATCTGTTGCAAGTTTGCTTGTAGACTTTAATTATAATACTTATATAGAATACAAAATTATAAAAATCTACAATTTCATGGCAAATTAAACAAAACTTGGTACCAGGCATGGTAAATTCAGTACTTTAGTACTTTTGTCAGTACTAGACCAGTCTGTAGTTTAATATATGTCCAGTATAAAGCAGTCTATTTTCTAATTTATAGTATAGTCTATGGTTTAGTTTGTGGTCTATAGTCTAGGTCTAGTCTATAATCTGCAGTATAGTCTAGGTCTAGAGTAGTCTATAGTCTAGTCTACAGAGTAGTCTAGTCTATAGAGTAGTCTATAGTCTAGTCTATAGAGTAGTCTATAGTCTAGTCTATCTATAGTCTAGTCTATAGTCTAGTCTATAGAATAGTCTAGTCTACAGTCTAGTCTATAGTCTAGTCTATAGTCTAGTCTATAGTCTAGTCTATAGTCTAGTCTATAGTCTAGTCTATAGTCTAGTCTATAGTCTAGTCTATAGTCTAGTCTATAGTCTAGTCTAGTCTATAGTCTAGTCTATAGTCTAGTCTATAGTCTAGTCTATAGTCTAGTCTATAGTCTAGTCTATAGACCAGTCTATAGTTTAGTCTATAGTCTAGTCTATAGTCTAGTCTATAGACCAGTCTATAGTTTAGTCTATAGTCTAGTCTATAGTCTAGTCTATAGTCTAGTCTATTGTCTAGTCTAGTCTAGTCTATAGTCTAGTCTATAGTCTAGTCTATAGTCTAGTCTATAGTCTAGTCTATAGTCTAGTCTATAGTCTAGTATAGTCTAGTAGTCTAGTCTATAGTCTAGTCTATAGTCTAGTCTATAGTCTAGTCTATAGTCTAGTCTATAGTCTAGTCTAGTCTAGTCTATAGTCTAGTCTATAGTCTAGTCTATAGTCTAGTCTATAGTCTAGTCTATAGTCTAGTCTATAGTCTAGTCTATAGTCTAGTCTATAGTCTAGTCTATAGTCTAGTCTATAGTCTAGTATATAGTCTAGTCTATAGTCTAGTATAGTCTAGTATATAGTCTAGTATAGTCTAGTCTATAGTCTAGTCTATAGTCTAGTTTATAGTCTAGTCTACACTCTAGTCTAAAGTTTATTCTATTGCCTTTTATTTCAAAATTTAAATTTTCCATGCCTGCTTTGTACAATTTACATGCAAATTTTCTCTCTCAAAATACCTTCATTATATGCTCTAAATAATGTGCATGCCTCATATAAATAAAATGACTTGCATAATTTTAGGCTTGAGCTTAATTATTTTATGAAGAAGTGACTATTGAAAAGTTTTTTTTAATGTTTTTTTTACTTAATTATTGTTTTTGAAATTGGGTAACGCCCTTTTAATGAGCCATTAAAAATGAACTTTAATATTTAGTGTATACTTTAAGGAGTTTAATGGTTGTAGTGCATACTTTTTGGCGACAATGATAATTATAAAATTTAGTTGCTAAAATTTTTGAAACTGTTTGATATTTTAGGAATACAATTACCCTCAAGGTTGGAATTAAATTGAAATTTTACAAAAAACCTTCAATAAAAGTGATTTACAAACTCTGTATGATAATAAATAATAAATTGTGAATAATTGTTTAAATTATTTTCTTTTATGAAAACGTGCTATTTAAAATAAAACATGTGTATTTTTTTATTAACTTTAAAGCTTTTAATTTAATTTACTGCCATATTGTTTTTAACAAAGAAATCATTTGCATTAAACAAATACAAAAAAATACCATTGAAATATGAACATAAATTTAATTTAAAATTTTTATGGAAATTATATATTAACTACATCACAGTAATGTTGCCATAAGTATGCACAATAAACATTACAGCAAATTTTAATATTCTTATAAATTATTGTGTTTGAAAAACACACATACGAAAATTAAATGCCAAATGAATTTTTCTGTTTGAAAATTAAAAAAAAATATACATACATATATGGATATTACGCCACAAAAATCCTCTGTGATCAACCAACTGAAAAATGCAACAGAATTGTTACAGACAACAAGACGAAGTAGTGCAAGAAGAAGGTTAACCTCAGAAAAAAAATATGAACAACAATAATAAATAGAAAATATAAAAAAGTGCTGTATTTTGGTAAAGGATATAGAATAACGAATATGAAAACAAAAAAAAAAAAAAAAAAGATTAAATAGTTGGAGCTGCAAAGTAACAAAAAAAACAGTTGAACAAAATTCTCATTTAATTTGTGAGTAACTGGAGAATCATTGCACGTAAACACCCAATCATCCAATAAACACAAACACACACTAATACAAATATCCCTTTATATGTATAGAGTAAACATGCAACATACGTTTAAGAGTGAAATGTACTCAGATGTTGTTGTAAACTAGAATTAAAAAAAGTCTATGAGTAGAGGGGGAGAGAGAGGGTCAGCAGAGTCAGTCATTAAGGAAGGAAGGAAATATGATGTTCAACTGTAGTAGTCGTAAATTTTCGTAGCAAAGACCAAGTGGCATTAACAGCAGCAATACACTGACTAAAACTGCTAACATTAACAAGTGCTGGCTGCTGTTGCTGTAGATATTGTTCGTTTTTAATGTTTAGTTTAGCGTTTGTAACAGGGTGTGCTAAGATGAGATTAACAAAAATTAACTATTATTTTACAATCTATAACTTCTTATTTAAATTACTTACACAATAACATTGTAAGTCATTATTTTAACACGGTGTTGATATTGAAAGCAATAACTTACCATGCTTGCCAACAAGTAGTGAGTTAGATAAGTGCTTACTGCGATCGACTGCAAATAAGGAATTAAATAAGTTGGTTGATTTTTAAGCATTAAGCCTAAAAGTAGACTTTAAAACTTTCATATTTTCAACTTTGCTTCAATGTCTTATACAGTTTTACAGAAGCTATAGCTTAAGCATTTATTAATGTGTATGTATGTATTATGTTAAACCCTGTTAATAATGGAAACTTCTCCTCTCCTAGTAAATGCTGACATAATATTCTATAACTGCAATAGTTATTTTTTTCTATCTATAACAGCTAAATGGAAAATACATTAGAAGTGTTTGTAATGATGAAATCCAAAATCCCACACACAACTCTATGTGTGTGTGTGTTTTAGCACAATAACGGAAACGAAATTATATCCGGTCAATTTTGTACATTTCTTTTGTAGCATGTACAATGCTATTCATATACCAGTTAAAACTAAGTAAAACTGTTATTGTTTTTATTCTCTTTTCAATATTTTCTATATTTTTTTTATTCTTTTTTTCTCTAACATTCTTACAATACCAAATGTATATCATTTATTTTATTTTTAGACCATTGTGCAAGTTAAAAATAATGGGAAGTGAAGCAAGAGGGATATTTTAAATATATAACTACAAGATTATTAAGTTAGACATTTAATATTATTTTACAAGAATGTAGAAAAAAAACTAAAATCAACTTCTTGTTGTGTTGGCATCAGGAACAAGAAAAAAATAGACAATAACAACATTTGGAATAAAAAAAATTAATGATGAAACATTTGTAATTTGTTGAATGTGGTTGGTAAGAGGAAAAAACTGGTAGTGCAAATTTTAGGTTATTATTTATTTGATTTAATTTAAGATATTAAATAAATTAATTTGATATAATTTTAACTTTAAAATTGAAAAGTCGATGTTATTATAAAAGAGTTGGTTAATTAGTGTACATTACTTTCTTGGATTTTAAAATTTGTGTTAATATTAGACGAAATCTGTTTAAAACGGTCGAAATCGGTCCATTATTTCACCTACAGTAGAAAAAACAATTGAGCAATCCGTGCTCAAATCAATCAAGAGCTATTACAGACAAACTAGACCATAGACTAGACTATAGACTAGACTATAGACTAGACTATAGACTAGACTATAGACTAGACTATAGACTAGACTATAGACTAGACTATAGACTAGACTATAGACTAGACTATAGACTAGACTATAGACTAGACTATAGACTAGACTATAGACTAGACTATAGACTAGACTATAGACTAGACTATAGACTAGACTATAGACTAGACTATAGACTAGACTATAGACTAGACTATAGACTAGACTATAGACTAGACTATAGACTAGACTATAGACTAGACTATAGACTAGACTATAGACTAGACTATAGACTAGACTATAGACTAGACTATAGACTAGACTATATACTAGACTATAGGCTAGACTATAGACTAGACTATAGACTAGACTATAGACTAGACTATAGACTAGACTATAGACTAGACTATAGACTAGACTATAGACTAGACTATAGACTAGACTATAGACTAGACTATAGACTAGACTATAGACTAGACTAGACTAGACTATAAACTAGACTATAGACTTGACTATAGACTTGACTATAGGCTAGACTATAGACTAGACTTAACTGTAAACTATAGTAAAGTCTAGAAACTGGACTATATTATAGTCTTGTGACTTGACTTTAGATTAGACTATAGATATAGATGATAATACGTAATGTACTGAAGAAAGAAAATGTTTTCTTTGGAAATATGAGTATATTTGTGTCACACTTATTGTTGTAGGGTATCATATGGTCGGGTGTGTCGCTATAACGTCTGATTTTGTATTTGCTGGGATTAAATGCATAATCTTCAAATTTTATAAATTTATTTTCTAATTGAAACTTTTGTTATGAACAAAATAATAAAATTACACAAACTAATCATATGGGAATTATCTTAAGCTTAAACTTAAAATAAAAAGAAAACAAAATTCAATTGTTTTGTATAAATTTTATTTTGCATTCATTAAATCTACAAATCTCTAAAGGGAGTTGGAGCTAACAAAAAAACCCAAACAAAAATTTAATAAAAAAATATTTATAAACAAAAAATTTCAACAAATTATTTTAACAACGAAATAAACTTTATGCATAACCCTTTTTGCCTCAGTGAATGAGTGAGTCAGTATGTATGTGCATATTTAATAATGGGGTACTATTATTATTTTAATGATAGTACTATTAAGTAAAAAAAGGCAAATATTTCTTTTACGTATGAATATCGTAGTAATTTGTCTATCGTATTATTTTTGTTTTTAAACATTTTTATGCTAAAATAAACCTTGAACTAAAAAATTTGGGTCAAGCTTGGTTACATGCGAGTAAAGTACTTTATACGAGTACTTTACTTTGCTGTTTTCGCTATACAATTTTTGTATGAGCATTTTTATGTACTTCTTGTTGTTTTTATTTACTACATACATAAGTATGTATTTCTGTTTGGCTATAACGCGAAATTTATTTTTATTTATTTACTTTTTTTGGTAGTTTTGCCGTTTTGTTTTTATACATTCATATTTTTACGCATTCATACAATGTACTAGAATGTAAAAAGTTGTCAAAATAAAAGTTATACACATGAGCTGTTGCACACTACAATCAGTAAACTAGTTTTACGTTTATTTAGATACAAAAGGTACCAAATGTGTAGAAAATATAGAAAGTTCGTGTTTTCGTACCCATTCGTTCCAGGCATGAAAAATTCAAATTTTGAAATAGTACTAACTTAAAAGAAAAATAGTACTTTTTAGGTTTTAAAGTACTAAAGTTATTTTCATCTGGATTAGACTACATACTAGAACATAAAGAGTAGACTATAGACTAGCCTATAGACTAGTCTAAACACTAGACTATAGACTAGACTATAGACTAGACTAGACTATAGACTAGACTATAGACTAGACTATAGACTAGACTATAGACTAGACTATAGACTAGACTATAGACTAGACTATAGACTAGACTATAGACTATAGACTAGACTAGACTAGACTAGACTATAGACTAGACTATAGACTAGACTATAGACTAGACTATAGACTAGACTATAGACTAGACTATAGACTAGACTATAGACTAGACTATAGACTAGACTATAGACTAGACTATAGACTAGACTATAGACTAGACTATAGACTAGACTATAGACTAGACTATAGACTAGACTATAGACTAGACTATAGACTAGACTATAGACTAGACTATAGACTAGACTATAGACTAGACTATAGACTAGACTATAGACTAGACTATAGACTAGACTATAGACTAGACTATAGACTAGACTATAGACTAGACTATAGACTAGACTATAGACTAGACTAGACTAGACTAGACTAGACTATAGACTAGACTATAGACTAGACTATAGACTAGACTATAGACTAGACTATAGACTAGACTATAGACTAGACTATAGACTAGACTATAGACTAGACTATAGACTAGACTATAGACTAGACTATAGACTAGACTATAGACTAGACTATAGACTAGACTATAGACTAGACTATAGACTAGACTATAGACTAGACTATAGACTAGACTATAGACTAGACTATAGACTAGACTATAGACTAGACTATTCAAATTTTGAAATAGTACTAACTTAAAGGAAAAATAGTACATTTTAGGTTTTAAAGTACTAAACTTATTTTCATCTGGAATAGACTACATACTAGAACATAAAGAGTAGACTATAGACTAGTCTAAACACTAGACTATAGACTAGACTATAGACTAGACTATAGACTAGACTATAGACTAGACTATAGACTAGACTATAGACTAGACTATAGACTAGACTATAGACTAGACTATAGACTAGACTATAGACTAGACTATAGACTAGACTATAGACTAGACTATAGACTAGACTATAGACTAGACTATAGACTAGACTATAGACTAGACTATAGACTAGACTATAGACTAGACTATAGACTAGACTATAGACTAGACTATAGACTAGACTATAGACTAGACTATAGACTAGACTATAGACTAGACTATAGACTAGACTATAGACTAGACTATAGACTAGACTATAGACTAGACTATAGACTAGACTATAGACTAGACTATAGACTAGACTATAGACTAGACTATAGACTAGACTATAGACTAGACTATAGACTAGACTATAGACTAGACTATAGACTAGACTATAGACTAGACTATAGACTAGACTATAGACTAGACTATAGACTAGACTATAGACTAGACTATAGACTAGACTATAGACTAGACTATAGACTAGACTATAGACTAGACTATAGACTAGACTATAGACTAGACTATAGACTAGACTATAGACTAGACTATAGACTAGACTATAGACTAGACTATAGACTAGACTATAGACTAGACTATAGACTAGACTATAGACTAGACTAGGCTAGACTATAGACTAGACTAGGCTAAACTATAGACTAGACTAGACTATATACTAGACTATAGACTAGACTATAGACTAGACTATAGACTAGACTATAGACTAGACTATAGACTAGACTATAGACTAGACTATAGACTAGACTATAGACTAAACTATAGACTAGACTATAGACTAAACTATAGACTAGACTATAGACTAGACTAGACTATTGACTAGACTATAGACTAGACAATAGAGTAGACTAGACTATGGACTAGACTATAGACTAGACTATAGACTAGACTATAGACTAGACTATAGACTAGACTATAGACTAGACTATAGACTAGACTAGACTAGATAGACTAGACTATAGACTAGACTATAGACTAGACTATAGACTAGACTATAGACTAGACTATAGACTAGACTATAGACTAGACTATAGACTAGACTATAGACTAGACTATAGACTAGACTATAGACTAGACTATAGACTAGACTATAGACTAGACTATAGACTAGACTATAGACTAGACTATAGACTAGACTATAGACTAGACTATAGACTAGACTATAGACTAGACTATAGACTAGACTATAGACTAGACTATAGACTAGACTATAGACTAGACTACTAGACTATAGACTAGACTATAGACTAGACTATAGACGACTATAGACTAGATATAGACTAGACTATAGACTAGACTATAGACTAGACTATAGACTAGACTATAGACTAGACTATAGACTAGACTATAGACTAGACTATAGACTAGACTATAGACTAGACTATAGACTAGACTATAGACTAGACTATAGACTAGACTATAGACTAGACTATAGACTAGACTATAGACTAGACTATAGACTAGACTATAGACTAGACTATAGACTAGACTATAGACTAGGACTATAGACTAGACTATAGACTAGACTATAGTCTAGACTATAGTCTAGTCTATAGTCTAGACTATAGACTAGACTATAGACTAGACTATAGACTAGACTATAGACTAGACTATAGACTAGACTATGACTAACTATAGACTAGACTATAGACTAGACTATAGACTAGACTATAGACTAGACTATAGACTAGACTATAGACTAGACTATAGACTAGACTATAGACTAGACTATAGACTAGACTATAGACTAGACTATAGACTAGACTATAGACTAGACTATAGACTAGACTATAGACTAGACTATAGACTAGACTAGACTAGACTATAGACTAGACTATAGACTAGACTATAGACTAGACTATAGACTAGACTATAGACTAGACTATAGACTAGACTATAGACTAGACTATAGACTAGACTATAGACTAGACTATAGACTAGACTATAGACTAGACTATAGACTAGACTATAGACTAGACTATAGACTAGACTATAGACTAGACTATAGACTAGACTAGACTATAGACTAGACTATAGACTAGACTATAGACTAGACTATAGACTAAACTATAGACTAGTCTATAGACTAGACTATAGACTAAACTATAGACTAGACTATAGACTAGACTATATACTAAACTATGGACTAGACTATAGACTAGGTTATAGACTAGACTATAGACTAGGTTATAGACTAGACTATAGACTACACTATAGACTTGACTATATGTTAGGATTTAAATGAATACCCTTAATGTTTTCTTACTATTATTGTTATTATCGTGATATTTTTCAACAGTGTATTAACGTTTTTTTATAAACATACATACACATGTTTTTTTTCGCTTTGAAGGTTGTCTTAAAAGAAATTTAACGCCTGCAAATAAAACTTTAAGTACTCGGAAGTGTTATGTCACATAACATGACATTTGTGTGACTGGAATATGTAAGTAACTAAAACAGTAAGTTCATTTGGCGTAGAACTATTTTCGTACATACTTACTATTTTCCATGCTCAATAGTTCAAAGCACGTTTTTCAAAAAAACAAAGAACTACAAAAATAAATACAAATATTTTTAATTAAAAATTAACATATTTTTCGATTAACAATGTCATGTTAATGAACTTTAAATAAAAAAACATACATGAGAATTAAGCGATAGTTAGGCTAAAAATTATAACTGTGGTGACAGTTTTTTTTTTTAGAAATTTAAAGCATTTTTGTAGCGATTTTTTTTAAATTGCTTAAAAAATTCCTTTGTGATTTCTCTCTCAAATAAATCCAAACTACAATTAAATGTTTTAATTTTTCATAGAAAAAACTGTGTTCAATGATTAAAATAATCGAGATTAATTGAAACCATAATTTAAATGAAAAATAAATTACAGAAATATTTTTTGACATATGTATAGGCAACAGCCTATAAGTATGCTGCTTTGGTTTTATTCATAAACAATTGTTTATTAAATAAACGTTTAATAAAACAAATTTTGTTTGAAAATTTAGTTTTATAAACCTTTTGTATAATAAAATGTTATTAAAATTATATATATCATTTTCACTCATTATAAAATATTAGTTTATAAAAACCATTAAATCCACAAAATGTGCAATATTATGAAAAATTAAATTCCAAATGGTTTGTTGCGAAAAAAAAACAAAATCACACAATTCAACAATTGTCGAAAAAATGGTTTTATAATAAAACTTTTTTCTTCCTTTAAACACTTTTTTCATTGTAGCATGTTAAATTTAAAGCGCCTAAAAGCAAGCAACGAATGCAGTTACCCAAACCAGCCTAGAGAACGTACAGCAATACAAACAGTACAGGAAAACAAAAATAAATAAACGAGAAAATCAGTAAAAATACATCTAAAAAACCGTAAAAAAACAGCAAACTAAATATTTGTAAATAGTTTTTCTTTTTAATTAAAAAAATAAAAGTGTATTTATTTTTAGTGCTACACATTTTCCAAGTAATTTATTTAAATATACAAAAAAAAAACCTGTGGAATAATTAAATTTTTGTTTAAATAGCAGATTGTTTAAAGATTAAAATACAATTGCAAATTTTATTCAGAAATGTATAATTTCAAGTTAAGAATAAACTTTAAATGCTTTATTTCCGAGAGAAATTATAATAATTATTTCACCTTTTTGACTTATTTAAATCTATTATTTTGTTTAAAACATTTTACTTTAAGAAGTAAACTGTTAAAAATAATAAACAATGTACAAAATTAGCTTTCAACTTTTGCTAATTATATTATAAATAAAATGTTTAGGTAAAATTCATAAATATTTTTGTTTCCCCCCACTCTTTTAAAGTGTTTAAAAACGCACAACTATTAAAATCACGAAAATCACTTTATATATGTTTAATCCACTTGTTAATGAAAATTTATATTAATTTTGAATAATATTATTAACAGAGGCAGCGTTAATACCAATTTACATTTGTAAACAAATCCTTGAAACATAATTACACACTAATCCCTTAAAACACCCACACAAAACACATTTACCGATAACAACAAAAAAAACACGAAAATAGAGTAATTAAATTTAATTAAAGTTTAGAAAAAAAAGTATGATGTGATGTTAAAAATTTAAATAAATTAAAAAAACACATAACAATTTAATAAGAAAATTTAAAAATATAATTTATCTAAAATGTTGTTAAAACTTTTTTGTAACAAAATATAATAATAATTTATTGAAAATATTTGTATTGAAAAGAAAAATTCTATTTATAAAAAAGTGGTCGTCTTTAAAATTTAGCAATCATTGGTAAATCTCCGCTAGTTTACGAATTTTATCCTTTTACTGTGTAGTGTGTATATGGTATACTACCCAGCAAAAACTTACTTACGCTCTCTTAAATGTAGGGAGTTAGGTAAGTACTTACACGCTACTATGATACATCCACTTAGGGTTCTATAGTTAAAACAAAAAGTCGACTTTTTACGATATATGTAAAGTCGATTTTTCGACTATATGCCATTTACGAAAAGTCGATTTTTCGACTTTTCTAATGTTTGCGATTTCGATTCGACTTTTTTACTTTTATTTACAAAGTCGGCTTCTCGACTTGACGATATTCGACTTCGACTTATCGAGAAATAGTCGATTGTTCGATTATTCGAAAGTCGATTTATAAAACCCTACGTCCACTGCGTCAAGACTAAAAAATCTGTACTTGGGTATACCGTTATTTTTAAGTCTTTAATAGACCTTCTAAGTAATGCAGGCGGTATATACATTGAAAAATAAGTTCTTGTGGTAGTACAAGTCATTACTATGTTTTTCCTGCGCTAGTTCCAGCGTAAGTGCAACTATAACTACATATTTCAGATACTTGAACAGCAACCTTGCAATTATTAGTTCTTAAGAACCCAGCTAGCATTAGAAAGTTAACATAATTTTTATAATATTATGCAATAATTATAATTATCTATGTTAAACAATCTTGATGATGATTGACTAATCACTAAACTAAGTCTGGTGATTACTTACCCATCTGATTCATTAGTCTCGAGCCTAAAAAAAGGATTCCAAGTAATAATTAAAATGTGATTTATTCGACAAAACAATAACAAAATATGCAGCAATCATAATTACATCGTCCAGGTGTTCGAAATATGATTGTTTATAAATTTTTTGTTTTCGGTACTGATTAAAATGTGATTTATTCGAAAAACAATACAGCAATCATAAATAGATCATCCAGGTGTTCGAAATAAGATTGTTTATAAATTTATTTCGTAATTATATTTCGCGCAATCGGAAGATCAAAAATACTCTAATGACCTAAAAAATTACTCCAAAATGAGCCAGTACTGATCAAAAGAGGGGCTCTTTTTATAAGAGGAATATGATAGGATAACCTTTACTCTCGACGATCATGATCAGAGATCTCTTTTATCATACAGAAGCGTCATAAATGACTCGAATGTGATCAAAAATTTTGAAAAAAATATTAGCTTGAAATGTACTTCTTAGTTTTTTAGCAATTGTTTTTCATTGATTCTGAACTAGTTCAACTTTGGTCGGATTTAAAAAAATTATAAAATACCTGTTTGATTTGAAAAACAAAAAGTTTTCAAATCTATGAAAATGTTGAAATATTTAAAGCGACTATTTTAGTAAGTGTTCATTTAGTATTCTAGCTATTTATACCTATTGTAATTAATTATTAGAAAAAGAAACATGTTAAAAAAGCACCTTGAAGCGATTCAATTCAAAAACATATAATTTTAAAACTTTAAATGTCAAAAATTAAAATTTATTTAAAATCCCACTTCTTCCAACATACCCGGAAAAGAAAAAAGAAAACAGCTTATTATAATTATGTTAAAAAACTATATAAATATGTATTAAAAATCTATTGATCTATAACTATTACAATAAAACATACCCTATTATTTTTTATATTATTAACAATTTAATATTAATTATTAAAATTAATTAAATATTTAATGTATTTTGTATATGTTGTTCCTTTTAGTTTAAATGTAAAATTGTTGAAAAAAATATCTAAAAATATTTATTATAATAAAGAAATAAAATAAAACATTTTAATGTAAAATAAACTTAATTATACTAACAAAAATGTAAATAATTTTTCCCTTATTAAAAAATAAGAAAAATATAAACTTGCCCTTTATTAAACTGCAAACATTGAAAATTATTATAATAAATAAAAAAAAACGAAACTTTAAAAAGCTTATTTTATAAACTTTTTAAAGCTTATAAATACTTAATTTTTTTTAGAAAAATCTAAATGTCTAGTTATGGTAATTACTTTTTTTCTTTTTTATTATTATGCTTAACTTATTCATAATTATAATATAAAAAACTAACAAATTTATATATAAATACATAAAAAAAAAAATTAAATAAAATATATTTATATTTTTCAAAATAATACAACAAAAAAAAAAATATAAAAAAATTCAAGAGATCAATTAATAAATTTAGTATAAATTATTAATAAATACGTATAGAGACAGACATATTATAAAAAAATTCTATAAGAAAACATAAAATATTTAATGAAACAGTTATAAACAAAATAATAAGCACAACAATAATCATTAAAACCACAAAACAATTATTCATTAATTTATAAATTTAATTTTTTTTTTCAGAATTTGTTTCAATTTCAATACTAATTAAATAACCAGAATAAAATTGTAAATAATCTAATTAAATTAGAAGCCCAATTCTTTTCTAAATAATTTTTTTATTTAAATGTCAATTTAATATTGTCCTTGGTATTATTATTTGGCTTCAATATCCATTCACTACAAAATTATGATAAATCATTTTTAAAGTATTAAGCATTTTTCCAATTCAATTTTTTTTTTTTTTTTTTTGTTTAATTCACGGTTTAAAATTGTATAAAATTTGAACACGATTAATTTTCATCAGTTTGTCATTCGCGGAAAATTGTGGCAAATGTGAACAGACAGAGATTATACAGTTTTAATATAAATTCTGAAAATTTAAATTGTGGTGCGTCGTAGATTTGATTGATTTTGCTTTATTTAAATTCACATGAAAATGAAGGCGTAAATGTTGTGTTGAATGCCTTTGTGATGCAACTTTTATAGTGAATTTCTAAAGATACATTTATATACAATGTTGAGGTATTGGACTTAATATACGTTTGTACATTTTACTTGCTTTTAAACAAATATATTTGTACAATTCATAACTGGTCTTGTATTTTGTATTTAAATTGAAAAACTAAATTCATTTAACTATTATTCTATTGCACTTTAAAGCACTTTTTTTAAATGTTTACTTTATCATCTGTTTTATCTTCTTTAAAATTGGGCATTCACATTAGAATGATAGTTTGACATTCAATACGAATATGAAAAACAAACGTAAAGTTACGGGCTTTTTTTAATGAAAATTACTAATACAAAAATACACACGCTATGCAGATACAAGAGGGTTATGAATTGGATAATTAATTTTAACATTTTTGAATTTAGAAAATATCATAAAAGCAGGTTATTCACATATATAGTTGGTTCATTTTTTTTCTTAAAAAACTGTTGGCGAGTAATAAATGCTGAAATATCCAATATCCTCCAATGAATCAAACCTTCACATATAGGTATACGAAGTTAAAATCAAAAGTATTTATATCCACCATTAAAAAACAAGTAAGAAATTATAGTCGGGCGTGGCCGACCATATGATACCCTACACCAGTTATGAATATTAAATGTGATTTATTTTTCATAATAAAGCATTTATCTTCAATATTCCCTTGTTCCGATACATTTAAGCAATTTATGGATGAAAAACTAATTTTCTGAAAGAGGCTTTATATTGGGGCTAGGGGCAAATATGGACCAAGCCCGATAAAATTTGTGAATATATTTATATTGACATAATATTTTATTGTGCTGAATTTCATCGCGATATTTGTGTTTATAAGCCAATTTGGGACATTCAAGTAATTTTCTGAAGGGGACTTTGTATGGGAGCTAGGGTCAAATGTGGCCCGATCTTTATGAAATTTGGCAGGGTCATCAAGACTTCTATAAAACTTAGTTGTGCCGTATTTTACCGATATATCTGTATATTTAACATAATTATGAGCTCAGAAGCCCTTTTCGGGGGGTTCTGTTCTATGGGGGCTAGGTGAAATAATGGACCGATTTTAACCATTTTCAATAGGCTTCGTCCTTAGGTCAAATAAAACGTACGTGCCAAATTTCATCCAATTATCTTGAAAATTGCGACCTGTACCTTGCGCACAAGGTTTACATGGACAGCCAGCCAGCCAGACGGACGGACGGACATAGCTTAATCGACTCAGAAAACGATTCTAAGCCGATTGGTATACTTTAAGGTGGGTCTAGGACGAATATTTTTGTATGTTACAAACATCAGCACAAATCCAATATACCCTCCCCACTAAAGTGGTGTAGGGTATAAATATAACCCTAAAATGAGGTAGAACGACAGCACCCAGTTAACGCAAACCGGTGTTATCATATCGTTATTTAAAGTGCATACATTGCACTGTAATGTAATTTTTTTATCGACTTTAGTATCTTATTAAAAAAATTAAATTTTTATATAAATTTCCACGTTTTTTAGCACTTTTTCTTGAAGAAGTCCTATTAGCACTGTTGCAAAGAACACATGGGCAACGAAGTATTACATCCACCCAACTGGTGCGAGCGGTACGCAAAATTGTCGAAAGCCAAACAACAGTTACAGCTTCACAGTTACAGCCCCATGATGGCTCTGAAATTAACTTCATTAATAACACCGATTTGCAAAAATCTAATGTCACGCAAAATAGATCTAAATATTGGAAATTGTGGGCGTGGCATATTGTTAATGCTATATAAGAGTATTTGCCTAAAATGCCTAAAGAAATGGTTCTAGTGAAACCTGCCTGAAATTGAGACCACTCCGCACACGCGTGTAAAGATTACTCCACAAAAGGTTAGGACTGGTCGAAAACGAATCCAGATGGAAAAAACATATTCCATTTAACATTGTAAGACCCTATGTGAGTACCATGTAATCCATCTATGCATTGCATCAGAGTAATTCCTAAACAACTCCCTTGCTAAAATTATAGGAGTACTTAATCGCCCACATAGTCCTATGTAATGCAGACAACAGACCATATTGTTTTCAAAATAATAAACATAACCCATACCTGCATTACATTAGACAACTTAACGGATCATGTCCTCCAATCATGTTTTCAAGGGAGTAGTTTTGGGATTTCTTTAACGGATCATTAATTTTATCAGGGCTGTTGTAAATTTTGAACCTGTTTATAAATCCTGGGTATTTTTTTTTATCCTAAAAGAACCGGTTCAAATGGATCCTATTGTAGAATGGATAAAGTTGTTATAATAAATAATATTGTTTTGCCAAAAACTAATCAAGTAGAACCGGTTCTAGTGCAATCTGTTGTAGAATTGTTAAAAGTCTGTTCACAAAATTGTCCATAATATTTTGTTTTCCAAAAAAGGCGTAGTGTGTAAAAGAGGAATTTTTTAACTTCTAATAGTTTGTAAAACTTTATAAAAATCGAAAATAAAATTGTGGTTAATGTTTGCTTTATTTTCATTCGATTGAAAATTATTTGACATTCACTGTGAAATGATAACTCATTGACTCATTGATATGTCAAAAAACCATTATATTTTCTTACAAACTTTATGTTTATGTACAACTTTTTCAAAATGTTATTTTTTAATTTTATTTATATTTATATATATTACATTTTTGCAATTGTAAAGAAACAGATGAGTAGATTTTTTAAGTGAAATGCCAGCAAAATAAATTTAATAATAAGCATATCAAATTTTTAAGCCACTTTAAAAGGCAATAAAACATCAAGATAACGAATAAATGCAAGACTATAGTATGTATGTATGTGTAGATAGAGATAGTTGGATCAAACGTATAAAAATCAAACTGAAAAATTGAAAATGGTTTCTTTACAATAAATGTATGTAATATTTATATATTAAAAATGTCTTAAAAACTTTAGTATATGCATATGATTTTCCTTTAACGAAATCAAAAAGAAAAAAAAATCAGCAATAAAACCCACAGATACATGACAACAAACAGAAAAAAAATCCCATAAATACAAAATATAGTTATAAAAAAATAAACAAACAAATATATAAGATAAAAGAATATACATAATAACGTTTATATACATACATATATCTGAAAAAAGCAATAATAGTATTTCAAATTTAAATAAAAGAAAAATAACATTAAATGCAAAAACAAAAAGAAAAAAACCCAACAAATTTACATTAAATATTTTGAATAAATAAAACATAAACCACAAAAATAATATAAAATGAAGAAAATAAAATAAAATGAAAGAATTAGCCTGTATTTAGCATTATTTATACATAATAAAATATTTAATAAATTTTCAACAAATATGAGAAAAAAAACATAAATTGAAAATATTAAACCCATAAAAAAGAAAATAAAAAATTAGCAAAAGAAAAAATTGTATTAACAAATTAAAGAAGAAAAAAAAACAACAACAAGAATTATATCAATGTGCAATTTAAATTGTTTACCTTTGAAAAACAACAACAACAGCAGTTTATCACTTATATTTATAAAAAAAAAAGTTAAAAAAAATATTTATACCTAAAGCAGAAAAAAAAAGAAAAACAAAATATTCATATATTTAATCTTTCTATGCAAATAAACCAATAAAATAAACAAAATGTGAAAATTGAAATAAAATAGTATTTAAAAAATATATTAAATAAAACAAATACCACAGCACACACACACAAACTACATAAATATATACACATATAAACTAAGTTACTCCGCCCCCTTAACTATACACGCCCCCAATACTAAGTACACAAATGTATACACAAACTAACATACATAATCACACTCTTAAATGAAATTCAAAATCAAAACAAAAAAAATAAAAAACAAAATCAGATTGTAATTTAAAAATAACAACTGCCTGATTTGTTAAAAGGATTATGAAATTTTTTTAAAAATGGCTTAAAAACTGTTTTTGGAACTTGAAAAATTTTTTAAAAAAAATTTCTTATGTGTTTTTGCCTCAGGTTGCTGGGTATATTTCATTAAGATTTTCTACATAAACTTTTAACTTTGTATACAAAATGGCCACTTTTAATGGAAAAAAAATAAAATTTTACACTCAGTTAATTAAAATTTTAGTTTTTCTAAAGTAATTTAACAAAGTAATATTTTTGTAAAATGAACTGCAAAATAAATATTTCATAGATCGATTATATAAAATTTGAATAGAATTTATAACTTAATATAAATATGTTAAAATAAAATGTTTTGATTATTTTTCATTCACTTGGAAATGTTATGCTAAATATGTAGTAACTATACTATTTCTTTAATAAGTATTTTATTTTTTTTTTTTTGCTAAAATTTATAAATCCATATTCAAAAAGCCTGTTTTCTATACGAAATTCTTATTATAAGAACGGAATCACTTCTAATTGTTAAAAATCGTAGGCAATTTAGCGATAACTGTCTGTCCGTATGTATGTTGAAAACACATTTCTGACGGCTCCAGATATCATTGGGATAGAAATTTTCGATAAGTTTTCTACTTAAAATCGCTGCATAGCCTATAGTTTAGTCTATGGGAAAATATAAATTTCCGAAAATGAAATAGTACTAACAAATAACAAAAATAGTACTTTTTAGGTTTTTAAGTACGGAAATAATTTTTATCTATCCTAGACTACATTCTAGACTATAGACTAAACTATATACTAGACAATAGACTAGATTATAGACTAGACTATAAACTTGACTATAAACTAGACTAGACTAGACTATAGACTAGACTATAGACTAGACTATAGACTAGACTATAGACTAGACTATAGACTAGACTATAGACTAGACTATAGACTAGACTATAGACTAGACTATAGACTAGACTATAGACTAGACTATAGACTAGACTATAGACTAGACTAAAGACTAGACTATAGACTAGACTACAGACTATACTATAGACTAGACTATAGACTAGACTATAGACTAGACTATAGACTAAACTACAGACTAGACTATAGACTAGACTATAGACTAGACTATAGACTAGACTATAGACCAGACTATGGACTAGACTATAGACTAGACTATAGACTAGACTATAGACTAGACTATAGACTAGACTATAGACTAGATTATAGACTAGACTATAGACTAGACTATAGACTAGACTATAGACTAGACTATAGACTGGACTATAGACTGGACTATAGACTGGACTATAGACTAGACTATAGACAAGACTATAGACTAGACTGTAGACTAGACTATAGACTAGACTATAGACTAGACTATAGACTAGACTATAGACTAGACTATAGACTAGACTATAGACTAGACTATATACTAGACTATAGACTAGACTATAGACTAGACTATAGACTAGACTATAGACTAGACTATAGACTAGACTATAGACTAGACTATAGACTAGACTATAGACTAGACTATAGACTAAACTATAGACTAGACAATAGACTAGACTATATACTAGACTATATACTAGACTATATACTAGACTATAGACTAGACTATAGACTAGACTATACACTAAACTATAGACTAGACTATAGACTAGGCTAGACTATACTATAGACTATACTGATGACTAGACATACTATTGGCTAGACTATATACTAAACTGTAGACTGGACTATAGGCGAAACTATTGACTAGACTACATATATACTTAACTGTAGACTAGACTATAGACTAGACTATAGACTAGACTATAGCGTAGACTATAGATTATACTATTGACTAGACTACATGCTAGACTATAGCCTAGACTATAGACTATACTATAGACTAGACTATACATTAGATTATATACCAGACTATAGACTAGACTAGTCTATAGACTATACTAAACTACAAACTGGTCTAATGGCTAATTATCAAAAGTTTAGAAGTTAGAAAAGTAGGGAAAAGGTCGTGGGGGTACCATAGTATTTCTCTATATCAAAAAATATTGAAAAAATTACTAAAGTACTGAATTATCCATGCCTGTATCAGATGCTATGTTCATATATATAGATATGTATATGTTACAGATATACCAGTAAATACATATGTTCAAAAATATGCGTTTTGGAGTTAATTACAGTTTCAAAAAATTTGAACCAAAATAATAATTTACAGAAGGAGTCCCAAAACCGATTTTCCTATAAGTGGATGGAGCAAAAGTTAAGTGGATGAACGTTTTCTAAGAATCTTTATTTGTAATGCTAATATTCATTTGGACGAAAAAATCCCATCAATATATTTCTTTAGGTAATTAATTAGTTTATAATTAAAATACATTTTTGGCTACTAAAATTATTGTTATTTCTTAATAAATTTCTTTAAAATTACAACAAAATTAGTTTATTGTTATGCTCTCAAGTTTATCTTTTAATTTTTCTGAGTGTAAAATATTTTTATATGGAAAAAAGAAAAAAAAAACAAAATTTTTTTATAAAAAACAAAATACTCATTAATTGTTAAAACATTTAAAATTAATTAAATATAAACATACATATAAAAAATAAAAACAATTATAAACAAAAATGTGTTAAAAATAAACTATTAATTAATTATTATTAAAAAACAACAACAAATAAATCTTATATATTTTCTCTTTCCTTAGTAAAAAAAAATAACTTAATTAAAATTAAAAATAATTATAAAAAACATTAGTTATTTATTGAATTAACAAGTTAAGTGTTAGTATTACAAAAACATTAAATAAATTTAACAATATAAAAAAATGCGTAAAAATTTAAAAATACCAAAAAAAAATAAATAAACAACAATTTATATTAATTACATTAGTATTTCCTTTTTTTATTTGGATTGATAAAAAAACTATATAAAAATTAATTGGTCTAAAAAATTAACAAAAAATTAAAACCCAGAAAAAAATAATTTAAAAATATTCAATTGATAAAAAAAATAAAAATTATTAAATAAAAACAAACAAACAACAAAGGTAGTTATTATTTTAAAATGGTTTCTTAAAATATTAAATAACAACTCACAGTAAGAATTATCAAGAAGAAACACTTTCATATTCAAACTCCCCTTAAACAGAACGACTTCTTTAAAATAAATTTATATAGTTTTTTAAAATGATTTTAATATTTATTGTTTTCTTTTTTAACCCAAATAGGAAGGTACATTATCAGTCTGGAATCGCGATGCCTCTGATTACTTCAGTACGACACGTATCCGAGATACACTACGTAGGATATTAAATATACCTGTTACCGTGCCAATGGAGTATAAGATACACTGTGATAGCCTTAAATATGTAGCAATGTAAGTTCTAAATTTATTGTTTTTTTTTTTAAATCTATATTAACCCTTCACCTTCGTGACAAAGGTATATATAAGTTTGTCATTCCGTTTGTAATTTCTATAATATAATTTTCCGACGCTATGAAGTATATATCTGAGTCCTTAAAGATAGCAAAGTCGATTTAGCTATGTTCGCCTGTCTTTCTGTCTGTATGTATCTTGACGACCCCAGATATTAGCAAGATCCGAACCTTCAATAATTGTGTCAGACATGCTTTGGAAAAGATCGCTATTAGCAAAATCGACCCATAAATAAGGGCGTGTTGAGTAACAACCGAGACAACCTATTAAAATTTCATAAAATGTTAGAACTTTTGTGCATGATTATATAAGAAGGGATAATTATAACAACATACAAGATGTCGAAGTGCTTTACGTAAACACCTGCCGTGTTGGCTTTAGTTCACGGTGATACCTTTTCAACCACTGGGTGAGATAACTAGACTACTCACCACCGCTCCTTTGTGTATCATACACGCCGGACCGGTACAAAAAGCACTTTCTCGAGCTATCTAATCTCTGACCATTGATGCCCCATTGCTAAACTTCCGTGATGCAAAAACATCACTTCCGTTTACAACCACACACATAGGTTGACGACTCTATTGAGTCGGCATCTAGATAAGTATTCGGTAGACCGAAACACGAATCCATCAAATAAGTCGAGGATTTTGTTCTTACAGAGAACACACTGTGGCAAATCTGATATGAACAGAATAAATCCTAAACATACCTGTACAAGGAAGGAAAATTCTATGGTATCACTTATATAAGATACCTTTCATCCATCAACATTTAACACATCACACTTTTCATCCGACACACTCACTCTAGGCATACGGTCGGGCAAGTTACATTCATCCTTTAATACAAACACATTTCCAACGGTCAGTCCCACAGTTGAGTCGGCATCTAGAGACGTATTCGGTAGACCGAAATACGAATTCATCAAATAAGTCGAAGATTTTTTACTCACAGAGAGCAAACTGTGGTAAATTCACTCTCGGTATAAGGGCGGGCAAGTTCAATATACCCCCACATACATCCTATATCATATACAATTAAAACCAACTCATTACCTACGCATATTCCCAGTCACTGTTCTGTTGACTTCGGCTGCAGCACCGAATTTATCCCGAATTATAGACTTTACTCTTTTAACCAACATTCTCTTCCCGCAAATTTGGGTTTAAGCCACAGCCACCTCGTGCACCACAAAGGGGCCTCTCCAATAACCGAGACAGACTTTTAACCAACAATCTCTTCCCCGCGAATTTGGCTTTAAACAACAGCCACCACGTACAACACGAAGGGGCCTCTCCAATAACTGAGAAAAGACAAAGTCTGAAACTCAGGTGGTACCAGATTATATGGTTCTCTAATTCGAATCCATGTCAAATCATTCCAAGGAAAGGTGAATGATACATTTGATCATCACCAGTATATAATCTCAGCGCCTTTTCCCTGGGATTGCAATAACACCAAGGTGGGGTCTTTCATAAAGGTTACGTGCCCCCGGGGGAATAAAAACGTACAGCTTCATATAATAAATTTGGGCTTTACGGTACTGTTTCATTTTCCAACTGGTATTTTTTTACAAAATACTTATTGGCCGTTTTTTTTAACACAATATGGTGAAGGGTATATAAAATTCGACTTAGCCGTATATAGAACTTGTTTGAATTTAACAATGATTCTAACATCGATCGATTAAAAATTTCTTATAATTTTTTTTTTTTTTAAATCTGCTAAATTTTGAAATAATTATTAAAAAAACATTTATTATTATTACTTTAAAATTATTAACAATTTATATTCTTCTTATTTTCTTTACAGTAATAAAGGCCCTGCAACAAAAAGCTGAAATTCAGTGAATTTGTGTTAAAACAAAATATAAAACAAAAAAACTACAAAACAATATCAACCGATATATAAAAAAAGATATTTATCCCAAAAATAAATAAACAAAAACAATTGTAAAAAAAAAACACACAAAACACAAAAAGTTACAATAACAAACAATAAAAACAAACAAAAAGAAGTACACCAACAATTCTTTAAATAAACAGAAACAAAACTTAATTACAAAAAAAAAAAAATAAAATGGAGTTTTATTAATTAATTTTGCATAGATTTTCATTGAAAAAATGGAGGCATTAAAAGGAAACAATATCTTAAACTATCGTATAATTGAACAGAATCTATAAAAAACTCAAACATAAAAGCTTAGTCAGTTAATATATTCAATCTAAATAACATTTTTCCTCCCTTTAACTCTTTCAAAAGAAAACACCATAAATATTTATTATTTTGGTTAAAGAAATCCCGCTTTACACACATTAGATTTTATTTATAGTCGAACAAAATAATGTACAATTTATGTTTGTAGTTATATATTTTCTTCAAGGATCATTTGTTATGTTGTCTCGTATATGATTAATTTATATAATTTAAATTACAGTTTTTCTTGATTTAAAAAAAAAATTAGCTTTGATTTAATATTAATGCACAAAATATGACAAATAAACTTTAGGGTCTCTTATAAACTACAACATTTTAATTTTGTTGTGAACTTAATTAATATTTATATTTAGAATACAATTAAACTTTTTTAACAAAGAAAAAACGTATATAAACAAAAAATAAAGTAAATTATTTATCCTGGAATAACGTTAAATCGAAGAGATAAACATTTGAAACCAAGCAGTCGCCCTCCTAATAAAGAGAAAAAAAGTTTTCTTTAATAAAACATTTCTTTAGGGAAAATAAAGCCTACTTACGCCAGGAGTTATGCCAACTAAAGCATCAGCATGACCATAAAATTCTTCTTTTAGAGAAATAACAATGGTTTGTAAATTTGTGGTATGATCACGTATATAGGAAGCCACTTTACCAATGTTAGTGTTGTCAAGAGCAGCATCGATTTCATCAAGCACAAAAAGGGAGCAGGTTGAAAACTGAAAAAAAAGAAAGAAGCAAAGAATGTTGTAAATTTTAGGCAAAAAAGTAAATTTAATATAAGAGCGCCCCACCCCACCTTACCTGTGTATAGAAAATAACAAGGCCAAGGCAGCAATTGTCTTCTCACCACCACTTAAATTACTCATCGGCTGAAAACGTTTACCCGGCGCCACACAATTATAATTAATACCATCCAAGTAGGGTTCTTCAGGATTATCTGGACCCAAATAGGCTTGTGCCGCCTCATTACGTGCTAATTTCTTATAGATCGCATCAATAGCATCCGATATGTGATTACTGCACTGTATAAATTTCTCAGCACGTTCATTCTTAACACGTTCAAAAGCGGCTTTGGCTTTTTTTGCTTTACGACGAGCCAATTCGAATTCTTCATTGGTCGATTGTACTTTTTCCGTAACACGATCTAATTTTTGCATTGCCTTTAGATTGGGCGTTTGAATACGCTCCAAAACGTCCAGTTTGGCTTGTAGATCTTTTTGGAGTTGATCGTTCATTTTCTTAAAGGCAGAATCGTCTTTGAGTTTGCATAGTTCACGCGGTAGACTGGAGTAGTTTACTTCGATTCTGGAACCAATGAGATAATAAGTTCTAAGTTCTTTTAAAATAATATGGATAAAACTTAAAAAATCGTCGTCTTTTTACTAGAATATGGGCTAGTCTAATGGCTTTTCTGTGGTCTATTGAAATAAAGAGTCTAGAGACTAGTGTATGAATTAGTCTTTGGACTATTCTGTAGACTAGTCTATTATGTAGTCCATAGACTAGCCTTTCCTCTAGTCTATAGACTAGTCTTTCCTCTAGTCTATAGACTAGTCTTTACTCTAGTCTATAGACTGGTTTTTTCTCTAGTCTATAGACTAGCCTTTTCTCTAGTCTATAGACTAGCCTTTCCTCTAGTCTATAGACTAGCCTTTTCTCTAGTCTATAGACTAGCCTTTCCTCTAGTCTATAAACTAGCCTTTCCTCTAGTCTATAGACTAGCCTTTCCTCTAGTCTATAGACTAGCCTTTCCTCTAGTCTATAGACTAGCCTTTCCTCTAGTCTATAGACTAGCCTTTTCCTCTAGTCTATAGACTAGCCTTTCCTCTAGTCTATAGACTAGCCTTTCCTCTAGTCTATAGACTAGCCCTTTTCCTTCTAGGTCTATAGACTAGCCTTTCCTCTAGTCTATAGACTAGCCTTTCCTCTAGTCTATAGACTAGCCTTTCCTCTAGTCTATAGACTAGCCTTTCCTCTAGTCTATAGACTAGTCTTTCCTCCTGTCTATAGACTCTTCTAGTCTATAGACTAGTCTTTCCTCTTGTCTATAGGCTAGTCTTTCCTCCTGTCTATAGACTAGTTTTTCCTCTAGTCTATAGATTAGTCTTTCCTCAAGTCTATACAATAGTCTTTTCTCTAGTCTGTAGACCATTATTTTTATAGTCTATAGTCTAATCTATAGACTAGTCTATTATATAGTCTAGTATATATACTAATCTATAGTCCAGTCTATAGGCTACTGTCTGGAATAGTATTATAGTATTATCTCTATAGACTAGTCTTTTCTGTAATATATAGTCTAGCATTTTCTGTAGTCTATAGACTAATTTATCCTCTAGTCTAATTCCATTTCTCTCTATCTCGCTGACTTAAAATTCTCTCTCCTCTGCTCATACTTAAGATGGCAAACAAACTTACAGATTTTCTTTTTCTAAAATTAAGGAAGTTGATGTAGCACTTGTCGTTTCCGAATCACCTTGACTCACACAATCATCCAAAGAACCTTTCAACAGAGGTATGGCAATGCAGTCCATCTATTTATGAAATAAAATACAAACTTAAATCCCGCTTTAAGGAAAAATAAAAACATAAACTTACTTTTGCTTGTAACAAAATATTATGACGTTCATTTTTCTTAGTCTCAATTTTGGCCTCAATCGCCGACAGTTGTGAACTTAGATTGTGTATTTCTTTAGCCACATTTGCCACCTCTTTGCGTGCTTTCGATATGTCTTCTTCCATATCGTCGACAGCTTGTTTCTTGGCTTGTTTTTCTTGTTTAAACTTTTCCATTTTTTCCTTATCCAAATCGATTTCTTTAAGATAACGTTTTTCGGCAGCTCTTAAACCCTCCAAAGCGTCTTCTTCATCCTGTACACTACGTTCCCAACGTTCGAGATTTTCTGTAGAAAGGTAACAAATTTTTAGATTTTTTATCCTTAAAAAAGTAGTTCAATATTACTTTTGGTATCTTTTTGTTTCTCAAAATCCAATTGTGTATTGATGGCATCTATTTGCTGTTCAAATTCTGCTCTTTTGCGTGCTCTTTCCTGCTGCATAACCAATTCTCTTTCTTCATACTGACGTATATTTTTGCAATTCAAACGACGACAAAAGTTAGCAAAAACTTTATCTTCAACATTGTTCATATTTTCTTTGATTTCTTGTATATATTCATCACGTTTCTCCATACGAGTCTCAATTTTAGTGATTTTAGGCTAAAAAAAGGCAGAAAATAAAAACAGTTTTATTATTTTTACATTAATTTAGATTTTAAAATTTACCCCAAATTCATCTAATTGTGTTTGAACTTGCTTTAATTGATTATCGAATTGTTGTATGGATTTTTTTGATGATTCTAAATCCACCATACTGTATTTTAAACGATTTTCCAAGCCCTGTAATGAAGTAGTATGAAAAGTTAATGTCAACTAAGTAATTAGCACTATAAACACTGACTTTAATCTGTGATTCCACAGTGGCCAATTCGCTTTGTTTTCTTGATTTCTTCACCAACTCTTTGAGCTCTTCAGTTAAACGATCTTTTTGAGATTTCAACTGGGCCATGTGTTTTTCATCCCATCTTTTGGCTTTACGCGCCAAATCATGACTACCGCCAGATATAAGACCAGATTTCTGATAGAATGTACCGTCTAAGGCTAAGGCATCATAACGTGAACGATCTAATTCATAGGCCACTTTCATGGCATCCTCAGGAGTTTCACAAACCAAGGCATTACCGGTAGCGAATAGAACAGCACGTTCTATTTCTCGTGGCTCGAATTTTAGTACATCAAAAACCAGCTTGACATTACGTGGTTCACTGATATTTCTGTATAAATTATTAATTAATTAATTAGTAGCCATTTGTAAATAATTTTCCAAGTTAAAAAAAATTACCTTAAACGTTCCTTTAAAGGTTTCACTTGTAGATAATCCAAAGGTAGAAATGTTTCCACCTCCAACATTTGTTCTTTTAGTATCTTTATGTTATGAAGAAATACAAAAAAATATTAGTTTACGTTTATTTAAAGAAATTATTTTCGTAAAGTACTTGAATACATTGCCGGGCAGTTTTCTCTGTATCCACAATAATGGCTTCCATGAATTTACCCAAAACTTTGGTAACGGCCACATTGTAACGTTTATGTGTGGGCTGACACATGTTAATCATGCGGTCGTACTAAAAAAATACAATTTAAGAAAAATTACTTTTTGCGCTTAAAAGCATTTCTGCACTGTACAACTTACCACTCCCGGTACCTGTTTCTTAAACAATTCCACCACCTCTTGTTTCTTTTTTCGACGAGCATCTTCATGTTTATCACTGCGCGCATCACCCAATTGATCACGTACATTCTCTAATTCCCGTTGGATTTCGGAAATTTTCTCCTTTGAACAACCCACATCACGTTTAAGTTCATCTTTAATACGATTTTGTTCTTCCAAAGCCGCCTGGGATGATTTAATGTGATCCATTAATTTGTCACGCCTCTTAACAGCTTCCTCGCGTTGCAGTGTCAATTTTTTGAGTGCTTCTTCTACCGAAGCTCTGCGATTGGTTTCACCGTCCAATAAATCTTGATCAGATTTTTGTTCACGATTCACTGAATCCAATTGAGAACGATATTGTGTGGCAGTAGCTTCAGCTTCCTGTTTGAGACGATCGTATTCTTGCACCAGACCCTCTTCCATGTGTACACTTTTGCCGCGTTTTTGTGATTCATTTTCAATTTCATCTTCGAAACGTTTTTTCATTTGTTCAACATCAGCCAATTGTTTTTCCAGTTTACGTATATCCTGTTGATGAGCATTGTCAGCTTCGCGTGCTGTTTCCAAAGTCTTCGCCAGAGATTTTAACTTTTTCTGACAATGGGCCACTTTTTCCTTAGCCTTTATATACAGTGGATGCTTTTTATTCATTTGTGTCTCGAATTCTCTGGCCTCCTGATCAATTTTAGCCATTTCACGATTTAGTTTACCAGCTTCTTTCTTTTTTTCCTTTAGAACATCATCGGCACTTTCTTTGCGTTTTTCAACTTCTTTGATTTCTTGTTGTTTGCTTTCGATATCCTCATTTAAGCGCTGTATATCCTTTTCCACATGATACAAACGAAATATTTGATATTCAACTTGTTTTTCATTCTGCAAATGGAACTATTAGAAAAAGTATCTATTTTATTGTATCGCAAACTTACATATTCATTTTTAAGTCGCGCATAACGATCTGCTTCCATTTTTTCATGTTTGGCTTCTTTACGTTCTGCCGCAATGCCTTTTTTCTTTTGGTAAGTAAATTGAGTTTCTTCTTCTGCCAATATCATTTCCTGTTTCAAGCGATTGTAGTCTTCTTTTAAAGTACCAGATCTTTAAAGAAAAATATTTTTTGCACTATTAGCTTTAGCACAAGAAAGAATTATTTTTTAACTTACCCACTAATTTCCTCAAATAAAGCTGTGCGTTCCTTGGGTGTTTTCATTGCTATGTTCTCGACAGCTCCCTGGAACACCAAGAAATTCTTAGCCTTGACATTAATTCCCAACTTTTCCAGTCTGCCCAAGTAGGTATTACTTGAAACAACTTCACCATTAATACGATACTCCGAAGAGCCACCAATAACAGCACGTTGGAAATCCATTTGTGTCGAACCAATAAGAAACTTGGCCGTAACATAACAACTGCGTGATACGGGCTTACCAATGGATGAACCATGTATTAAATCATTTAAACGTTTCACACGCAAACTTGTCGTCTTTTCACCCATAACAAAACTGATGGCATCCATGAAATTTGATTTTCCTAAAATCAACACACAGATGATTTTAACTCCATAAATATGAACATTTATCACTACTTACCGGAACCATTTGGTCCTATAACAGCTGTAAATTGTTTTAATGGTCCTACAACTACATGGCCACGATAGGACTTAAAATTTTCCATTTCAATGAACTGCAAGAAAGCCACATCATTTTCAGACGGCAATTGTCCAGCATCCGTTAATGTTGTATCAGCATTCTCCTCTTCTGTCATTGCTATTCAATATATTCTTTATGTTTTTATTTGACTTCAATTTTAAATAAATATTACAATATTAATTAAACATAAAAAATAACAAAATGTAAATATTTTTCAGCACAAATAGAAAAACAAGCGAAACGACGCGCTTTTTAGAGATGACAATAATAACAAAAGAGTAATCGATATTAATGTAAGCACTAAATAGTGATGCCAGATGTTGGAACAACTAATGATTTAAAAATCACTAGATTTTACTTTGAAAATCGCTAAATTGTCATATACTTTGCTACTAAAATTATTTATACCCACCCTACTTTACTATAACAGAACGCGTTTTATAGATCTTAAACCCGTGTCTATATTAGACAAATATTTATTATATTAAACGTCAAACTATTATCGTGATACAAAATTAGCAGGTATAGACAGCATTAATTAGCGTTATAGCGTCGTTATGACAGTGTTGTCTAAACAATTGTTTAGACAACGTTGTCTTGATAGCAAACGTCATAGTATTGTAAAATTAGTACAGAATTTTGTTTTTGTGCAATTAAATTGTAATTATAAATGATATACATTTGTCTAATACAGACACGGTGTAACAGATGTTTGCAAATGCAACAAACAAAATAGCTACCTAACTAACTAACTAACTAACTAACTAACTAACTAACTAACTAACTAACTAACTAACTAACTAACTAACTAACTAACTAACTAACTAACTAACTAACTAACTACTAACTAACTAACTAACTAACTAACTAACTAACTAACTAACTAACTACTAACTAACTAACTAACTAACTAACTAACTAACTAACTAACTAACTAACTAACTAACTAACTAACTAACTAACTAACTAACTAACTAACTAACAACTAACTAACTAACTAACTAACTAACTACTAACTAACTAACTAACTAACTAACTAACTAACTAACTAACTAACTAACTAACTAACTAACTAACTAACTAACAACTAACTAACTAACTAACTAACTAACTAACTAACTACTACTAACTAACTAACTAACTAACTAACTACTAACTAACTAACTAACTAACTAACTAACTAACTAACTAACTAACTAACTAACTAACTAACTAACTAACTAACGAACTAACTAACTAACTAACTAACTAACTAACTAACAACTAACTAACTAACTAACTAACTAACTAACTAACTAACTAACTAACTAACTAACTAACTAACTAACTAACTAACTAACTAACTAACTAACTAACTAACTAACTAACTAACTAACTAACTAACTAACTAACTAACTAACTAACTAACTAACTAACTAACTAACTAACTAACTAACTAACTAACAACTAACTAACTAACTAACTACTAACTAACTAACGAACTAACTAACTACTAACTAACAACTAACTACTAACTAACTAACGAACTAACTAACTAACTAACTAACTAACTAACTAACTAACTAACTAACTAACTACTAACTAACTAACTAACTAACTAACTAACTAACTAACTAACTAACTAACTAACTAACTAACTAACTAACTAACTAACGAACTAACTAACTAACTAACTAACTAACTAACTAACTAACTAACTAACTAACTAACTAAAAACTAACTAACTAACTAACTAACTACTAACTAACTAACTAACTAAAAACTAACTAACTACTAACGAACTAACTAACTAACTAACTAACACTAACTAACTAACTAACTAACTAACTAACTAACTACTAAAACTAACTAACTAACTAAAACTAACTAACTAACTACGAACTAACTAACTACAACTAACTAACTAACTAACAACTAACTAACTAACTAACAACGAACTAACGAACTAACTAACTAACGAAGAACTAACTAACGAACGAACGAACTATAACTAACTAACGAACTAACTAACTAACTAACTAACTAACTAACTAACTAAACGAACTAACTAACTAACTAAACTAAACTAACTAACTAACTAACTAACTAACTAACTAACTAGCTAACTAACTAACTAATTAATTAAATGTGAACTTTGTAGACATTTTGCGTTGGGAAATAAAGGTTTGTTTCATTATGAGAAACAATAAACACAAACAGCTGATAGATAGATTGTTGATATAGGAATTTGGAACAGCTGGCCGTTTAAAGCAACAACAGTACAACTTAATATACTTTCATCCATGACCGTGAAAGCACAAGAGGGATTTCCTCAAGAGCAACAAATTAGCATGCACACATACCCGTGTGCTCACACTAAAATATAGTTGTTGTGGCAGAGGGAATGCGCAATATTTTAAACAAACGAAAAATCATACGACTGCAAAAATTTATCAAACCGAAATAAAACATAACAATAAGAAAATACAAAAACTAACACTAAACAGCGAGTACCTAGTATACGAAAATGAACAAATCTGTGGATGAGAGTAGATGTATGATATAGCAAAGTTTTTGTAAAAATTAGTACAAGTTGGAACGCCGTCTGGCAATAAACAAAACAATTTCTATTTTCTCTAGTCTAGTGAGAGACTTGAAATAAAAAATAATAATAAAGAAGAAAATAACAAAATTAAATAATATTCAGAAAAGAATAATAAATTTGTCGGAAGAAAACATCCTTATTTTTTAAAATAAATTAATATTAACAGTATGGAAATTACTAAATTAAATGGATTTGAATGTCCTTTGAAGAAAGCTCCTCGTGACCGTCTTGGTATGTGGGGCAATGGTGATAGCGATGTTCCTGGCAATATATCCGGTCTACAAAGATTGCATCATAAGAAATACAATAAGGTAATTTATTGGGTTTGTTGTTTTTTTTTTTTTGAAATGGTAATCTGCATTTATTTTAAATGGTTTTTGAATGGAAAATTTTTCAAAAAATTTTTAAGAAAGTTTTTTTATTGTACATACGACAAGGGTTATTTAAATTGTTCTTCTTTGGCCTTCGAAGTTCTGTCATTGTTTTCTATGTTCTTTACTTTTCTTGTATTTAACGAACATTTTAACGCTCATTTTTATCTTATGCCATCTGCGAGTACAAAATTTCATTAGGGCGGCCCCGAAATGAAAGTTACTTCTGTTTCCGCAGTAAAATTTATATTTAGTTCATTCTAATATACCATTTCTCTAATTTATCCGAATCAAAGGATTGAAAGGTCCAATTTTGAGACCTTTCATATCTTATCAAAATTTTTCTCCCTTGCTAATGCAAAATGAAGAAATACAATATGAAAGGAAATTGAAAAACCGTTAAAAATACTTTTTTCTCCTCCTTATTCTTCTTACACTCTGGGCCACCCTAATGTACATAAACAAAAATCCAACCTTAATTTTTTTAAGTTTTACTCCTAATGCAAATCTATTCCATATCATGTGATATTATTCCTAAAATTAAAAAAAAATGTGTGTGAAGATGATATCTTACAATATTTGCAAATTGAAAAAAGAATAGGATGTGAAAGAAGATAAAATGAGATAAGCAGAACGAAGAATATATTTGATCGTGAACGAATAAGCTGTGAGCGAATGAAATATAAAAAAATTACAAACGTAAGAAAATTTAATTAACAATTAAAATTTTAATTTAACCTCTAAATATTAAACTGAAAACTAGTTCTTAAAGATATCTGCCATATTTATATAGACCAAACTGTAGTTTCCAAAATGAAAACTTGCTCATAATAGGATTGTTAGTAGACTGCATAGTTAAGGGACCAGTAAATAGTCCATAGACTAGTCAAAAGTATAGTAAATAGACTAGTCAACTGACTAATCAATAGTTCTCAGACAAGTCAATAGACTAATCAATATAATAGGCGATAGATTAGTCAGTAGTCTAGTCAATAGGATAGTCCATGGACTAGTCAAAAGACCAGTCAACATTAAGAAACTAGTCATTAGAATAGGCAGAAGTCTAATCAAAAGACTATTCAATAGAGTAGTTAATAAAGTAATTAATAGACTAGTCAATAAACTAATCAATAGAATATTCAATAGACTAGTAAATTCAAAAGTCCATAGACAAGTCAACAGTTTAGTTTACAGACAATTCAATAGACTAATCAGTAGACTTTTCAATAGAATATTACATAGACTAGTCCATAAACTAATCAATTGACTAGTCCATAAACTAATCAGCAGACTAGTCAATACATTATTAAAAGACTGCACAAAAGACTTTGAAATGTAATTCAGTACTTTTTAGGGTTCTATAGTTGAAACGAAAAGTCGACTTTTTCGACTTTTTTGATTTAGTTAAAAGCCGACTTTTCGACTTCTCGACTTTTTGCATTTTATGAAAAGTCGATTTTTCGACTTTTTTCATTTAATTTAAAAGTCGACTTTTAGACTTTTCGACTATAAGTATTTTATACATAGTCGACTTTTCGATTTTTTTCGACTTTTCGACTTTTTTCGACTTTTTTCCGACTTATTCCGACTTTTCGATTTTTTGCCTATTTTCGACTTCGTTCGACTTTTTTCGACTATTTTTGACTTTTTTTCGAGTTTTTCCGACTATTTTAGAGTTTTTGACTTTTTTTCCACTTTTTTTAAGATTTTGACTATTTTTGACTTGTTTCTACAATTTTCGAGTTTTCGACTTTTTACGACTTTTCGACTTTCTTCGACTTTATTTTTTAAGATTTTTGACTATTTTGACTTGTTCTACAATTTTCGAGTGTTCGACTTTTTCGACTTTTTCCGACTTCGACTTTTTCACTTTTTTCGACTTTATTCGACTTTTTTCGACTTATCGACTTTTTTCGACTTATCGACTTTTTTTCGACTTATCGACTTTTTTCGACTTATCGACTTTTTTCGACTTTCAGACTTTTCGACTTTTATTAACAAAGTCGGCTTTTCGACTTTTTCACAGACCATAGTCGAGTTATCGACTTTTTTGGAACAAAATAGTCCACTTCGACTTTTTTCGACAAAAAGTCGATTGTTCGATTATTCAAAGTCGATTTATAGAACCCTAGTACTTTTAATCCTATAAAAGTACTATTTTTTGGGAAAATTTTAAACCAATTCAAAATCTCAATTTTCCATGCCTGATCCTCCATATACATAAATATATTCATCGTTTATAAGAACCTTTTCCATACAAATTTTCTATAATAAACCATCAATAACTTTACTGAGTGTTTATTAATACCAATAAAGTGTAAAGTAACATATCTGGACAACAATGAAAATATTCTAAAAATTCTGTATATTAGAAATCAGATATCTTCGGGATGCAAATCTTGTATTATTTTAAGACCAACCTTTAAAATGTCTAATCAATTTTCAAATTCTTAAATGACCACAAATACAAACTCCATAATACATATAATTTTTCTATTGTCATCATTTAAATGCATTATTTTCACGGCAATTCTTGATAAGCAGCACCTCAATTTTCATCTTTAAAACAAGGTGTAAACACGTCTCATCCCAACAGTGACAGCATATGGACTTTAGGCTTATTATAAAAAAATATTAAAGCACACGACAAACTGGAATTTAAACCTAAACACATGATATTCTTATTTGAAAATAATGTTAAAGATCAGATCAGAAATCTAAAAACAAAACTAGATTCATCTGCCAAACAATAAAACTAGACATTTGTATTTGTTTTTGTAGCTCCTACAACAATTATCATTATTTTTTGATTTTTCTGACCTGATCTATTGCAAATGTCATTAACTAAATTTTGAAATTCATTGTCTACGTACAAGACGATAAGAGAAGACTTTTGTTAAAATCTATGATCAGAAATAAGTATACAATAGAATTTCAGAAGTATTTGTATTAGTACATATTTTATTTATATAATTGTGCAATTGAATTAAAAAATTATAATAATATAATTATTATTTTTAATATCTAAATCAGAAATCTCGAAAATATACCTCGAATGTCTGAAAGAGAATTGGAAAATTCTGAATATTTGCATCAATAAAAATTTCTGCAATACAAACTTTTGAAATACAATTTGAAATGGTGTAGAAGTAGTAATAATAGTATAAACAAATCCGCAAACCTTATTATATTTCAAAGCCCATACATATGAATGTTCAAATGTTTAAATATCACGTATTTATTTTAATTTTCAAAAACAGTTATTTTTAAATCTTAAAAAAAATAAAAATTAATCAAATGTTTATTTTTGCAATTTCAAATAAAACGTGTCACTTTGTAGTTCTTCAGCAATGACCTTGTCTAAGTGAACCGCCCAAGGAATATCAATTAACATTAAATTCTCCCCAAATATACATAGATAAACTAAAGATGCACAATGTATCATCCAGAGGGAACAAAAAATTATTGTATGACCTTCCTCCACATAGCGAACAACAACATTATTAGTGGAAATTTTTTTTAAATGTTTTATGATATTTTTTTTCAAAATGAATAAATATTAAAAAATTTATTTGTTTTGTTGCCAAAATATTGAAATTAAAAACATTTTGTCGTGGAACTGACTCGATATTAGTCGCAACACGTGCATTAAGTAGTGTGTTATTTAAAACATAATAGTCCATATTTCATGAAGAGAATGAGTTTATGGAATTTTTTTAAATTAAAATTAATACATATTAGAATGTTTTTTATTTTGTTTTGGTTGTTATGAAAATACTCTTTATTAAAAGTGATCATTTCCCAACTGAAAGAAATTATTGAAATATCGATATACAGAGAAAAAACAAATATACACGCCTGGTACCAAATTTTTCAATAAGTACAACAACACTATGTAATGTTGACAACGCTGAAAAAAATACCTTGTTTGGGGCTAGGGTCAAATGAGGGTCTAATGATTCCAAAAATCGGCATTATGGTTAGCGGTTATATAAATTGAAGATCTGCCGATTTTTAGTGGTCCTAAGTGAAATAATGGATAGATTTTATATACATATATTCATAGTACTTATAATAGAACCCATATATCAATTTTCGAAAGATGCGAAAGTTAGAAGGGGTTATTTCTTCAGATCATGTAAATGCCCATATTACATTTATTTTCTTTTAGTCAATTATGGACCGATCCTCGTCAAATTTTCTAGAACGCTTTTAGTTTAGGCTAGTAATAAGCGTTTAAAGCCATTTCTGAAGAGGACCTTATATAATTATAATTATTTACCGATCCTTATAAAATTTTACAAAGCGATTTTGGTTCCTGTAAAATATGTTCATGTCGAATTCATCGCTATAGATGCTTCTTTTAGACAGTTATGAGCGTTAAAGTCATTTTCAGAAGGGGACCTTATATGGGGGTAGGGTCAATATGGACCGAAATTCTACAAATATATTAAGGTTCCTAAAAAATATGTTTATGTCGAATTTCATCGCTATAGCTGCTTCTTTTATTCAGTTATGAGCGTTAAAGTCATTTTCTGAAGGGGACCTTATATGGGGCTAGGCGAAATCGTGGACCGATATTGCCCATCAACAAACTGCATCAACTAAAAGTAAAGCAAAATCTCTGGCTACTTCCGTTTGGACTTTATCGTGTTTTCAACAGACAGACGGACGGACATGGCTAGATCGTCTTAGAATCTAATAAGGACCCCAGAATATATATAATTTTATGGGTCTTAGACGAATATTTCAATGTGTACAAACGGAATGACAAAAACAATATACCCCCCATCTTTTGATGGTTGGTATAAAAACTTTAACTCCCATTTAATCAAACTCCGCAGGTTAAGATAATGGGTCTAAATAGGATTAATATTATATTTAATTAATAAATTTTATAATAGATTATAAAATTTATAAAACATTAAGAACGACTAGAAGTTATTGTAGTACAATTCTTGACTCCTTGAAATGTAAAATCCCTTAAAAACTAATATTTTTACCATATCTTGAATAAATCTGACGCCATCAGAAAATTCATAACAATTTAAATATTGACATACACACGGACATTCCTAAAGCGACTAAAAATTTAGAATGTTAAAAAAATTATAATCGTTTGAAAAAGCAAATTGAAACGATCATCGTCTAGAAAGCACTGTTGTAATATAGTACATATATTACTATAATAATTTTACTTTTAACAATTCGTCTCTAATATTCTTAATTGTATTTTTTTCTGCTGTAACCACAAACAACTTATCTCTGCAGATTATAATAGAAATTTGTACATATTTTGTGGTTATTGTCATTGACGTAACAATAACAATATACATATGTACATAGGTACATTCATATATCCTTTAGCACCATATATGGTGAAGATTAAAAAAGATTTCGATCTAGTTAATAATACCCTAAGAATTATTTATTAATAGGTATTTCGTAATGTCCATCCGGAAATATGTGCAATTTAAATCTTGCATTTCTTTTGACACGCAATATCATCATATTATCAGTACTATCACTTATACATACATACATAAAAAAACAGTAATAAATTTCTTAGAAAAAGTTAAAAATATTGTAAATTCATATCAGTTTTATACGGAAGACGAAGGTCTATTTTCAAAATTTCTGATGCTCTACTTATTACGTTTATAGTTATTATGATTTTCATAAAATTCTCTTTTAAAACTATTTTATTATGATTAAAACTTTTGTAATAATCACTTATTATAAAATTTATAGACTTGGTGTCATTGTCTTTTTTCTATAATTAATGTTTGTATGTATGTATAAAGCACATATTGTCTGTCTGGTTGTTAATCAATGCAAAATGAGGCTACAATGTCTATCTAATTAAATTAAATTATTACATTGTTAAATTTCCTAGTTTAAACAAAAAGAAATTGATTAATTGTTATAACCCAGTACATTTTTTAAAAATCATAACTAATACAGATTCATTATTGGAAACCTTAAAATTAAAGAAAAGCGAAATTTATATAACACAGACCAACAAAATTTTAAAAAAGTCTTAACCCAGAGACCAAAGTATAATATTCTAAATCAATGAGCAGCGCTGAATACGAATCTGTATAAGATAACTCGAAAAAGAAAGAAATTATAATAGAACTTATAAATCTTTATTAAAATACCTACAGATTAGATTTCAGATGACATAATAAATTTTAAAAAGTCGCAACCCAGAGACCAAAGTGTACTTCTATTTGATTGAATCTCAAATTTCTCCACCACGTCAGGTTTTCCATTTATCGTGTTATATAGATTACAAAAGCCCCTCCTTAGATTATTCTAATTTCAATAATATAGTCTATCAACTGTTCTATGGACTATAATATAAATTAGTCTTTGGACTAGTACACGAACAATTCTTTACACTATAGTCTAGACAATTCTATTATCTAGTCTACATATTGTTTTATTCTATAAGTTAATAGATAGAGAGACAATATAGTATTTAGAGGTCCATGGATCAGATATACACTACAGACGAGTCTAGAGAGACGAGCCAAGGAGAAAGGGACTATACAGACAGACAGACATACAGACAGACACACAGACAGACAGACAGACAGACAGACAGACAGACAGACATACAGACATACAGACAGACAGACAGACAGACAGACGACAGACATACATACAGACATACTACATACATACATACAGACATACATACATACATACATACATACATACAGACATACATACATACATACATACATACATACATACATACTACATACATACATACATACATACATACATACATACATACAACATACATATGTACTGTTAATATACAAAGTGGTATGAGTTCACTTTCCAAAAAAAATAAGTTATGGATGGAGTTGGGTACTATTTTAACAGTATATATATTTTCCTGACAGGTTTTGCAGTCTAATGAAGCCAGTTTTATATAGTTTTGTTCATATTGATATGTTAGTTAGTTAGTTAGTTAGTTAGTTAGTTAGTTAGTTAGTTAGTTAGTTAGTTAGTTAGTTAGTTAGTTAGTTAGTTAGTTAGTTAGTTAGTTAGTTAGTTAGTTAGTAGTTAGTTAGTTAGTAGTTAGTAGTTAGTTAGTAGTTAGTTAGTTAGTTAGTTAGTTAGTTAGTTAGTTAGTTTAGAGTAGTTAGTTAGTTAGTTAGTTAGTTAGTAGTTAGTTAGTTAGTTAGTTAGTTAGTTAGTTAGTTAGTTAGTTAGTTAGTTAGTTAGTTAGTAGTAGTTAGTTAGTTAGTTAGTTAGTTAGTTAGTTAGTTAGTTAGTAGTTAGTTAGTTAGTTAGTAGTTAGTTAGTTAGTTAGTGTTAGTTAGTTAGTTAGTTAGTTAGTTAGTTAGTTAGTTAGTTAGTAGTAGTTAGTTAGTTAGTTAGTAGTTAGTGTTAGTTAGTTAGTAGTTAGTGTTAGTTAGTTAGTTAGTTAGTTAGTTAGTTAGTTAGTTAGTTAGTTAGTTAGTTAGTAGTTGTTAGTTAGTAGTTAGTTAGTAGTTAGTTAGTTAGTTAGTTAGTTAGTTAGTTAGTTAGTTAGTTAGTTAGTAGTTAGTAGTTAGTAGTTAGTTAGTTAGTTAGTTAGTTAGTTAGTTAGTTAGTTAGTTAGTTAGTTAGTTAGTTAGTTAGTGTTAGTTAGTAGTTAGTTAGTTAGTTAGTTAGTTAGTTAGTTAGTTAGTTAGTAGTTAGTAGTTAGTTAGTAGTTAGTTAGTTAGTAGTTAGTTAGTTAGTTAGTTAGTTAGTAGTTAGTTAGTTAGTAGTTAGTTAGTTAGTTAGTTAGTTAGTTAGTTAGTTAGTTAGTTAGTAGTTAGTTAGTTAGTTAGTTAGTTAGTTAGTTAGTAGTTAGTTAGTTAGTAGTAGTTAGTTAGTTAGTTAGTAGTTAGTTAGTTAGTTAGTTAGTAGTTAGAGTTAGTTAGTTAGTTAGTTAGTTAGTTAGTAGTTAGTTAGTTAGTTAGTTAGTTAGTTAGTTAGTTAGTTAGTTAGTTAGTTAGTTAGTAGTTAGTATTAGTTAGTTAGTTAGTTAGTTAGTTAGTTAGTTTAGTAGTTAGTTAGTTAGTTAGTTAGTTAGTTAGTTAGTAGTTAGTTAGTTAGTAGTTAGTTAGTTAGTTAGTTAGTTAGTTAGTTAGTTAGTAGTTAGTAGTTAGTTAGTAGTTAGTTAGTAGTTAGTTAGTTAGTTAGTTAGTTAGTAGTTAGTTAGTTAGTTAGTTAGTTAGTTAGTTAGTTAGTTAGTTAGTTAGTAGTTGAAAGGAGGATGTATATACATCAAATCCGAAGAAATACACCTAGGCCTCTATCGGGCCTGTTGTGCGCTCCTTAACCAGTGCCTCAGGTGGGAATCGAACCCACCACCTCCGGTCTACCAGACTAGAACACTAACCACATATAAATTAGCAA
>NW_023996147.1:0-61491 GCF_015586225.1 Lucilia sericata | reverse complement strand
TTGTCATTGTGATGATGATGGTGGTGGTGATGATTTCCTCCACCTCCGTGGTAAGGTGGGGGATATACAGGTGCTGGTGGTTTTACAATTACTGGTGGTACAGGATAATGTCCATGACCATGATGACCAGGTGGACCAACAGGACCCTGAGCACCTGGTTGTCCCGGACGTCCTGGGCGACCAGGGGGGCCTGGATTACCGGGAATACCAGGTCTACCAGGTTTTCCAGGCCTACCAGGATGTCCAATATAACCACCATCACCATGATCACCCTTAAGTCCAGGAGGACCAGGAGGTCCCGGTGGACCTGGTGGTCCAGGACGTCCAGGTGAACAACCGCAACCACCGTGTGGTGGTGGATAATATGGCATGGGATGATGATAAGGTGCTGCAGGAGCCGCAGGTGCGGGTGCAAAAGAAATTAAACGTCCTGTTTCTTCGAGTTCATTTTCATATGCTAAAGCCAAATTTAGGCTTAAACCTAAAGTACAAAAGAATAATAATAAAAGAACTGGAGCCTCAAAGATTAAAGTGTTACTTACACAGCACAACAAGCGCAATGTGTAGCTTCATTGTTGCTAAACAATCTACAGTATTGGTTTCTTATAACATCTAACAGTGTTTATATACTTAAGGAAAATCTGAAACAAATACAGCCTTTTACTTTTTTCGAAGACTTTATCGGAATGTTCTTTCATTCAGAGTATAAGAGAAAATTTGGCGACAAATTACTTTCGGCTTAATTTTACCCGTTACTAATTTTGCATTTTCAATAGAAAGTAAAAGTGTTTAGAGTATTTTAACAATAAATAAAAATATGAAAACACTAATGTTTTTATGCCTTCCTTTTATTTTCTTTGAATTATTGAATTGTTTGTATTATTTTGAATGAAATTAGAAACTAATTTTGAGATCTCTATGATCACTAATATAGTCAAAGACATGCGTAAAATTCATTGTTTAAGCGCTATGATTTAAATGTTAATTGGTTTGTGGCAAAATAGATAAACACAAATATGCTTTTAATAACTGATAAAAGAAATTATTGTTAAATATTTGCAAACCGATTTATATTAAACTTAAAAGAAATACAACAAAATATAATGAACTAAGACATTTTAGCTGTAATAAAGATATATCTATAAACATTTTATAAGCTGATAATAGCCAGAAAAGACTGTTTATTGCCAATTAAATTATAACAAAACCTTTCTTCTGCTAAAATTAAAAACTTAATCATACCAATTAATCTCATTTTAAATAAAGTACGAATTTAGATTATGTGCTCATCGGACATGCTTAAATCAAGTACGTTCTGAGATTACTTTGATCCCAAAAAGGCTTAAATCGCGCAAAAATCGACACTTTCTTACTGGTTTGACTTGAGCTTGATTTTATCATTTTGCACTTGATTCCACCCAAACGGGACTTTCAGTACTATTAAAACCGATTCAAGCCCGGAATGCTTGATTCTCTCTTTGAGTGAAGTTGAACATTTAACATTTATATCCACGATGTAATATTACATTTGTGATAACTAACTAAGTAACTAACTAACTAACTAACTAACTACTAACTAACTACTAACTAACTAACTAACTAACTAACTAACTAACTAACTAACTAACTAACTAACTAACTAACTAACTAACTAACTAACTAACTACTAACTAACTAACTAACTAACTACTAACTAACTAACTAACTAACTACTAACTAACTAACTAACTAACTAACTAACTAACTAACTAACTAACTAACTAACTAACTAACTAACTAACTAACTAACTAACTAACTACTAACTAACTAACTACTAACTAACTAACTAACTAACTAACTAACTAACTAACTACTAACTAACTAACTAACTAACTAACTAACTAACTAACTAACTAACTAACTAACTACTAACTAACTAACTAACTAACTAACTAACTAACTAACTAACTAACTAACTAACTAACTAACTAACTAACTAACTAACTAACTAACTAACTAACTAACTAACTAACTAACTAACTAACTAACTAACTAACTAACTAACTAACTAACTAACTAACTACTAACTAACTAACTAACTAACTAACTAACTAACTAACTAACTAACTAACTAACTAACTAACTAACTAACTAACTAACTAACTAACTAACTAACTAACTAACTAACTAACTAACTACTAACTACTAACTAACTAACTAACTAACTAACTAACTAACTAACTAACTAACTACTAACTAACTAACTAACTAACTAACTAACTAACTAACTAACTAACTAACTAACTAACTAACTAACTAACTAACTAACTAACTAACTAACTAACTAACTAACTAACTAACTAACTAACTACTAACTAACTAACTAACTACTAACTAACTAACTAACTAACTAACTAACTAACTACTAACTAACTAACTAACTAACTAACTACTAACTAACTAACTAACTAACTAACTAACTAACTAACTAACTAACTAACTAACTAACTAACTAACTAACTAACTAACTAACTAACTAACTAACTAACTACTAACTACTAACTAACTAACTAACTAACTAACTAACTAACTAACTAACTAACTAACAACTAACTAACTACTAACTACTAACTAACTAACTAACTAACTAACTAACTAACTAACTAACTAACTAACTAACTAACTAACTACTAACTAACTACTACTAACTAACTAACTAACTAACTAACTAACTAACTAACTAACTAACTAACTAACTAACTAACTAACTACTAACTAACTAACTAACTAACTAACTAACTAACTAACTAACTAACTAACTAACTAACTAACTAACTAACTACTAACTAACTAACTAACTACTAACTAACTAACTAACTAACTAACTAACTAACTAACTAACTAACTAACTAACTACTAACTAACTAACTAACTACTAACTAACTAACTAACTAACTAACTAACTACTAACTAACTAACTAACTAACTAACTAACTAACTAACTACTAACTAACTAACTAACTAACTAACTAACTACTACTAACTAACTAACTAACTAACTAACTAACTAACTAACTAACTAACTACTAACTAACTAACTAACTAACTAACTAACTAACTAACTACTAACTAACTAACTAACTAACTAACTACTAACTACTAACTAACTAACTAACTACTAACTAACTAACTAACTAACTAACTAACTAACTAACTAACTAACTAACTACTAACTAACTAACTAACTAACTACCTAACTACTACTAACTAACTAACTAACTAACTAACTAACTAACTAACTAACTAACTAACTAACTAACTAACTACTAACTAACTAACTAACTAACTAACTAACTAACTACTAACTAACTACTAACTAACTAACTAACTAACTAACTAACTACTAACTAACTAACTAACTAACTAACTAACTAACTAACTAACTAATACTAACTAACTAACTAACTAACTAACTACTAACTAACTAACTAACTACTAACTAACTAACTAACTAACACTAACTAACTAACTAACTAACTAACTAACTAACTACTAACTAACTAACTAACTAACTAACTAACTAACGAACTAACTACTAACTAACTAACTAACTAACTACTAACTAACTAACTAACTAACTAACTAACTAACTAACTAACGAACTAACTAACTAACTAACTAACTAACTAAACTAACTATTTTTCATAATAAAGAATTTATCTTCAATATTACCTTGTTCCGATACATTTAATATATTTATATTTATGTAATAGTTATTTGTGTTGAATTTCATCGCGATATTTGTGTTTATAAGATAATTTTGGACATTCGAGTAATTTTCTGAAAGGGACTTTGTATGGCATCTATTGTCAAATGAGGCCCGATGAAATTTATGAAATTTGGCAATATTATCAAGGCTTGTAAAAAAAGGCACAACTTTTATCGATATACAGGTATATTTAATATAATTATGAGCTCACAAGCTCTTTTCGGTTGGTTCTGATGTGTGGGGGCTAGGTGATCGATTATAATCGATCGATTTTTATACCCACCATCAAAAAAGATGGGGGGTATATTGATTTTGTCATTCCGTTTGTAACACATCGAAATATTGGTTATAGACCCATAAAAGTATATATATTCCGGGTCCTTATTAAATTCTAAGACGATCTAGCCATGGCCGTCCGTCCGTCTGTTGAAATCACGATAGGGACCACATGAGAGGAGCTAGACAGTTGAAATTTTGCATAAATATTCTCTATTATTAAGGTTTGTTTGGTATGGAAAATCGGCAATATCGGTCCACTTTTTCGGATAGCCCCCATACAAGTGGACCTCCCAAAAACAGCTTTAACGGGCATAATTGCTTTAGAAGTACATGTATAGCGATGAAATTCGACATAAATAAGTTACATATGAGCCAAAATCTTTCTACCAAATTTTTTGAGGATCGGCCCATAAATGACCCTACCCCCCATATAAGGTCCCCTTCTGAAAATTACTTTAACACTCATTACTGGTCCCAAAATGCAAGTATTGCGATGAAATTCGGTATAAGTATGTTTCTTACGAACCAAAATCTCTCTACCAATTTTTTTTAGGATCGGCCCATAAATGACCCTACCCCCCATATATGGTCCCCTTTAGAAAATGACTTTAACACTCATTACTGGCCTAAAAATTCGAGTATAGCGATGAAATTCAGTATAAGTAAGTTTCTTACGAACCTAAACCTTTTAACTAAAATGACCCTACCCCCATACAAGGTCCCCTTCTGAAAATGACTTTGACACTCATTACTGGCCCCAAAATACAAGTATACAAGTATAGCGATGAAATTACTGGTCCAAAAATGCGAGTATAGCGATGAAATTCGGCATAAGTAAGTTTCTTACGAACCAAAATCGCTCTACGAATTTTTTTTAAGATCGGCCCATAAATGACCCTATCCCCCATATAAGGTCCCCCTCTGAAAATTACTTTAACGCTCATTACTGGCTAAAAAATATGAATATAGCAATAAAATTTTACACTATTAAGTTCCTCGCGAGTGATTCATCCAAAATGTTATTATATCTCAAAACATCCAATGTTATTGTATCTCAAAACACCCAATATGGTGCAGTGTTGGAGGGTTTTGAATTTTTGAAATTTTATCGGACTGCGTATAGCATCATGGGGAAGAAGGTTTTAGACTTATAACAAATGTGTTATAAAACAATTGCATCTTGATATACTATACAATTATGAGATTGTGGGCGCTAGAAAAGAAAAAAACAAGAAATATTTGTGAGAAATATAAGCACCTCGTGCTTTTACAGAACTGTTATAGCAGGAGCAAGACCAAGGATCCAGAATAATGTAGGTCTATGAACAAACGGAATAAAAACATTAGTACTCCTACAAACTTTTTCGATGATGCATCCTTACATAGGGATATATTATTAACATGATCCTAACATGATCTCAATAAAATATTTTTAAACTAGGTCCTATTTCTAAGAAAGTGTGGCAGATTAACCTTATTTGTCTCGATCCCAAATACCATTAAATTTTTTCGAAAATAATAAAAACTACATAAAAGATTTTTTTAATTTAATAATTTTTCCATTTATTGACGACGATGACCTTTAGAGCGCTTTGTTCCTTTAACTGGTTTATAAACCTGTGGCACTGGAGATTGACCTGGATTTCTATTATATATAGGTTGACCATAACTACTGCCGTAACTGTAATTATTATTGTCGGGAATATCTGCAGGACTATCAACATCTGGTCTATTTTCAATTTCTTGATGTATGCCATAGTTTTGATTTTGTTCTTGAGTTTCTTCAATGTCTTCTTCTTCATTATTTTGCGTTAACGTGGATTCATATTCCTCAGGAGTTTTATCATAATTTAAAGTTGGCTCAACTTGTTGAACAATATTATTGTTAACTATTTGTTTATGAGGTTGCTTATCATAGTGTTGTTCTTGTGGACTATATGAGTTTGGATATTTATTTGCAATATTATTGTTGACCACATTTACATTTCCAGGTGTTCCATAATGTCCATGAATATGATTATAGTTATTAACGGTGGCAGGCATTTCCTGGGAATTTTCAACTTCAGCTAAAACTTCCATTGGTTCTTCATTGTTATCTTCTGGTGCTTCTGATTCAACTTCGATATTTTGTTGATCATTGGTTTGGTAGTTGGCGTCAATTTGCTCCTGATACGTAGGTTGTTCCATTGTCTGAACGCCTTCGTTGTTATTGTTGTTGTTTTGATTATTATTGTTGTTATTATGATTATTATTGTTGTTATTGTGATTATTATTATTGTTATTATGATTATTATTGTTGTTATTATGATTATTATTGTTGTTGTTATTATTATTGTTGTTATTGTTATTATTGTTGTTGTTATTGTTGTAAGTATTAACAACATGCTTGTGATTGTTAATCACTTCTTTTTTATAGTTATTGTATTGATTTTCTTTTTGATCTTGTCCAATGGGATGCTTACTTCCATTACCATTAGTTGCCACATGTTGACTTACAGGTTGTCTATTATGGTTATCAACAGCGTAGTTAATATGACCTGATACTTGGGTACTTTCCATTACTGCAACACCTTGTGGATATTTGCTTACATGACCGCTATTGATTACTTGTTTGTGAGATGTATGCGGATTTACAGGTTGTCTATTGGGGTTTTTATGTCCGTAATTATCACCAGGCTTACCTTCTGCATGTGACACACTTTCAAACTCTTCATTTGCGCCTGTAATGTCTTCCTGATCCCCTGAATCCTCTGGATAATGTTGTACAATATCCGAATCATCTTCAGCTGGTGTTACAGCGTAATTTGGTCGTTGTTTATATTTGTGCACGACCATTTGCTGGTGCCCTACATTTACTTTGTTATGGTCTTCCCTATATGGATCAATTTCTTCATCCAGATAGTTGGTATATTTGCTGCCATCAAAATATACAATTCTATTGTTGGCAGCAGGTTTTTTAGTGGTTGCTGGAGCTCTTGTAGTTGTGCGCACAGTACTAGTGGAACCACTGCTACCACCGCCACCACCTCCTCCGCCGCCAGCGCTAGAACTACTACTACTGGAACTGCCAGGAGTGAAAATAATAATAGGTGGTTGTGCGGGGGGAGCAGCTGGTGGTGGATGTGGGCGTATAGGTGGATGGTATATGGGTGGATGAACAGGTGCTTGGGTGGGTACAATTATTTGGGGTTGGTTATTTGAATTATGATGGTGATGATGGTGCTCATGATTACCACCACCCCCGTGATATGGAGGTGGATATACCGGTGCTGGTGGCTGTACAACTACTGGAGGCACTGGATAGTGTCCATGACCGCCATGATGACCTGGAGGCCCAACAGGACCCTGAGCACCTGGCTGACCCGGACGACCAGGACGACCTGGTGGTCCGGCATTACCGGGAACTCCAGGACGACCAGGTTTACCTGGTCTACCAATATGTCCAGGATAACCTGTATCTCCGCGATCACCTTTTTCACCGGGACTACCAGGAAGACCAGGAGGACCTGGTGGACCAGGTGGTCCTGGCAAACCCGGCGCACAACCGCAAGGTGAGGGATATGGAGGGGGATAATAAGGCACATTTTTATACTCCGGCGAAGGGGCAGCAGGTTCCGAACTTCCGAAAGAAATCAAACGTCCTGTCTCCTTATGCTTGGCCAAGGCCAAGTTAAGACCTAAACCTGCAACATCAGCAAATAAATAAATGTTTAAGTTAAATCCTCTAGTCTAATAAAAAAATGTATTACTTACATAGCACCAGCTGGACTATGTGTAGCTTCATTGTTGCTTAACAATCTATTGTTTTGTTCTCGCTGAACGTCAGTGTTTATATACCAATAGAAATTTCTCTTTTACAATCTATTATCATAAAGAAATAAGGTTAATTCTGCCCGTTTTGACGACTTTTATTAAGGCTACATAGACAAATTTTGTTTATATCACACACAGTATTGACTATAGATGGTTTTGTAGCTTCGACTATAGATCACTCATAAAATATGTAGCATTTAATAGTCTAGACTAAAGATCAGTCTTTAGATAAGGATATACTTCGATATATAGTCTAGGATAGAGATCATTCTGTACTCTAGAAAACACGTCGATGTATGGTCTAGGTTATAAACTAAGATATAGCCTGGAATACCGATAAGTATGTAGTGTTGATAACAGATCAGTCTATAGACTTTAGATCAGCATATACTGTAAGTCTATAGTAACCCTACAGACTATAGTTTGTCATACATATGTTACATAAGGCTTGAAAAATCCATTAGACCTTCCAAATTTTTTCTTTGTGTTTGTAAAACAAATCTATTCTTAATTAAATTTACAACACTATAGTTGATCTTTTTTTAGAATTTCCTAAAAATTTACATTTTAATTTTAGTAGTCTTAGGAATTTTTTTTTGCCATTTTACAAAGGAAAGTAAGAGCGATATAATCGTTTCTAAATAAAGAAATTTCTAATACCATCTAACAAAGTATGCTATGTTTTATTCTTGAATGAAATCGCAAATAATTCATGCATTTACGAAAACGTGTGTTTTTTACTATTATTATCTATAAGAAATTAAACTTTAAACTTTTTGTTTAAACATTTTAATTTAAATATTTATTAGTCTAGGCCAAAACAAACAGAAATGTAAATATAAATTTTATTGATAGCTGATCTTGTTCATTCATCACATGTCAGTTCATTTTTGTTTTGATTTAGAGATATTATTTTAAAACGTTATATAAATATTTGCATAAAACTTTAATTATAATTAGAGAAATGCTACAACTATTATAGTCAAAACATAATTATAGATTATAACAGCTACTATTCATATTCATATTTAGTTTTAATACCTGAAGAAAAAATGTAAACATTTCATTTCGAATTGTTTTAGAAATCATTCGAAAATAACACTTTTTGAAGAAAGGTTGAAAGCAACATCATTCTACAGACAGCTATAGACCTGACTATATTCCTTCAATTCTATAGTCCAGACTATGGACTGTTCTATAGTCCAAACTGTTCTACAGTCCAGACTATAAACTTTCCTAAGGTCTGTAGTCCAGACCATAGACTGTTCTATAGTCCAGACTTCTGACTGTTCTTTAGTCCAGTCTATAGATTATTTTATAGTCCACACTATAGACTGTTCCACAGTCCAGATTTAAGACGGTTCTATAGTCCAATCTATTGACTGTTTTATAGTCCAGACTATAGACTGTTCTATAGTCCAGACTATAGACTGTTCTATAGTCCAGACTAGAGACTGTTCTATAGTCCAGACTAGAGACTGTTCTATAGTCCAGACTATAGACTGGTCTATAGTCCAGACTATAGACTGTTCTATAGTCCAGACTATAGACTGTTCTATAGTCCAGACTATAGACTGTTCTATAGTCCAGACTATAGACTGTTCTATAGTCCAGACTATGGACTTTTCTAAAGTCCAGACTATAGACGGTTCTATAATCCACACTATAGACTGTTTCACAGTCCAGTTTTATAGTCCAGACTATAGACTGTTCTATAGTCCAGACTATAGACTGTTCTATAGTCCAGACTATAGACTGTTCTATAGTCCAGACTATAGACTGTTCTATAGTCCAGACTATAGACTGTTCTATAGTCCAGACTATAGACTGTTCTATAGTCCAGACTATAGACTGTTCTATAGTCCAGACTATAGACTGTTCTATAGTCCATACTATAGACTGTTCTATAGTCCAGACTATAGACTGTTCTATAGTCCAGACTGTAGACTGTTTTATAGTCTAGACTATACACTGTTCTATAGTCCAGACTATAGACTGTTCTATAGCCCAAACTATAGACTATAGTCCAGACTACATAATTGACCCTTCTACAGTCTCGATTATAAGCTGTCCTACAGTCCAGATTATGGTCTGTTCCATAGTCTACTCTATAGACTGTTGTATAGTCCAGGCAATAGGCTATTCAATGGTCTAGGCTATAGAACAGTCTAGAGTCCATTTTATGACAGCCCAAACTATAGACTATTGTCCAGACTACATAATTGACCCTTCTACAGTCTCGATTATATACTGTTCTATAGTCCAGATTATGGTCTGTTCCATAGTCTACTGTATAGAATATTGTATAGTCCAGGCAATAGGCTATTCAATGGTCTAGGCTATAGAACAGTCTAGAGTCCATTTTATGGTTCTATAGTTCAAAGTTAAGACCGTTCTATAACCGATAATATCTGTATACTAAAGTAGCTCTTTGAATATCTTTTCTCTTTAAAGACATAGTTTGTATGATGAGTTGCTCTCTGTAGAGCAAATTTGTTGGAACATAGAAAGAACTTAGTAGAGTCATGCTTTCGAAGAATTCTCAAATTTGTTTGGCCCGAATTATTTTCTAAAAAAAATGTACACTTTTCCCAAAACAAAATGGGGTTTTCTGATTAAATTCTCCTAAATAATAAAATCAAAATATTTTCGCAAAGTTAACTGAAATTTTATTTTATTTATAATATCCTTTAGAATGTTTAGTACCCTGGACAGCCTCGTAAAAGCGAGCCACCTGTGATTGATCGAATTGATGAACTTCATTGTGTTCTTCTCCATCTTGACCATCTTCGCCTGGTTGTCCATCATCAGACATCTCTTGAGAATTCATTTCAGCACTTTCTATATTTTCGTCATTTGATTCATAATTAAAATTATCTTCTTCAGAATGTTCTTCATAATGTGTACTCTGAGGTTCATTTACATCATTATAGTGATGATCTTCTATATAATAGTTATGATTATTGGGATTTTGACGGCCATTATTGAACGTTCTAGTTTTTGTGGCAGGTTTTTTAGTAGTTACTGTAGTGGTGGTAGTAGTACCACCGCCACCACCTCCTCCTCCACCGCCGCTACTGCTACTACTACTACCACCACCGCTACTGCTGCTGCTGCTTCCACCACTACCGCCACCACCTCCTCTATTGCCGCCACCGCCTCCTCCTCCACCGCCGCTGCTGCTACTACTACTGCCACCCTTATTACCACTACTAGTGTTGTTGCCAATAATTATTGGTGGTTGTGTTGGTGCTGGAGCTGGATAGTACGGAGGTGGATAATAAATGGGTGGATGATAAGCTGGTGCTGGAGCAGGTACTATAATGGGTCTTTGGTTGTTATTATTGTGATGATGATGATGGTGATGATGATGTCCACCACCAGAACTATAAGGTGGTGGATAAACTGGAGCTGGAGGTTGTACAACTACTGGGGGAACAGGGTAATGTCCACGACCATGCCCATGATGACCGGGAGGACCTACAGGACCCGGAGCTCCAGGACGTCCTGGACGGCCAGGTGGTCCTGGATTACCAGGAATACCAGGTCTCCCAGATTTGCCTGGGCTACCATGATGACCCAAATGACCGTTATCACCGCGATCACCCTTAGGGCCAGGATTGCCGGGGGCACCAGGTCGTCCAGGTGGACCTGGGGGACCAGGAAGTCCTGGTGAACAACCACATTGTGAGTTGTATTGTGGTGGATAATAATGTGGATACGAAGGTGCAGCAGGGGCTTCAGTTTTAAAAGAAATTAAACGTCCAGTTTCCTGTTCTTTTTCCGTGGATGCCAGAGCCATATTTAAGGCTAAAGCTGCAAAACAAAATTATAATTTTTTCTAATTAAAAAGAGTTTTACAAAATATAAAGAGACTACTTACACCACACAACTAGGCCTATGTATAGCTTCATTGTAGCCAAACAATCTACTGAAATGGTTTTCCTCTGCAGACATCGGTTTTTATACAATTAGATAAATTTGCCTAAAAAATTCACTATTGTATAAGCAAATTATGCACATAACGCTTTTTCAATTCAGTTTTCAATAGGTCATCAAAATATGATATTACTGTTAATATTTGTAGAAAAAAAACGCGTGCACCAATTAAGATTGCTACACTTAGAAAAATAGTCAACTAGAAATAAATTTTTGACTCAAAATGTTGTTTAAAATAATTAGAAAAATTATCATTCGAAAATTATTAATTATCCTTCAATATCATTTATTTAGATCGGTACAAAAACTCCAAATAATGGAATTTTTCTCAGTGTAAATCTAAGATTTTTTTGTCTAAGGCCTAAAAATTTGAATACCTATTGACTTAGGCTGAACAAACAATATTAAAAATGTTTAAATTATTTGCCTAAAGTTAACAATAGGTTATAGCTGGTGTAGTGAAAGAAGTTAGATGAAATGTTGCAGAGTACCAACGATTTTATAAGAAAAGTAAATCCATACCAAGACGTTCAGTGTTAATAGTGTTAAAAAATTTGTTCGTTTAACATCGACAACATTGTAATGAAACTACAAATGAAATGAACTGAAATAAACAAGTCAGTTCTGAACTAGAATGACTAGAACTGACTTAGACAGAATAGAACAGAACTAGAACAGAACTAGAACAGAACTAGAAAACAGAACTAGAACAGAACTAGAAGAAAAACAACTAGAACGAACTAGAACAGACAGAACTAGAACAGAACTAGAACAGAATAGAACAGGAACTAGAAACAGAAACTATAAAAGAACTAGAAAGAACTAGAAACTAGAACAGAACTAGACAGAACTAGAACAGAACTAGACAGAACTAGAACAGAACTAGAACAGAACTAGAACAGAACTAGAACAGAAACTAGAACAGAACTAGAACAGAACTAGGAACAGAACTAGAACAGACTAGAACAGAACTAGAACAGAACTAGAACAGAACTAGAACAGAACTAGAACAGAACTAGAACAGAACTAGAACAGAACTAGAACAGAACTAGAACAGAACTAGAACAGAACTAGAACAAACTAGAACAGAACTAGAAACTAGAACAGAACTAGAACAGAACTAGAACGAACTAAACAGCAACTAGAAACAGAACCTAGAACAGAACTAGAACAGAACTAGAACAGAACTAGAAACACTAGAACAAACTAGAACATAACTAGAACCGACCTAGAACAGAACTAGAACAGAACTAGAACAGAACTAGAACAGAACTAGAACAGAACTAGAACAGAACTAGACAGAACTAGAACAGAACTAGAACAGAACTAGAACAGAACTAGAACAGAACTAGAACAGAACTAGAACAGAACTAGAACAGAACTAGAAACTAGAACAGAACTAGAACAGAACTAGAACAGAACTAGAACAGAACTAGAACACAGAACTAGAACAGAACTAGAACAGAACTAGAACAGAACTAGAACAGAAACTAGAACAGAACTAGAACAGAACTAGAACAGAACTAGAACAGAACTAGAACAGAACTAGAACAGAAACTAGAACAAACTAGAACAGAACTAGAACAGAACTAGAACAGAACTAGAACAGAACTAGAACAGAACTAGAACAGAACTAGAACAGAACTAGAACAGAAACTAGAACAAACTAGAACAGAACTAGAACAGAAACTAGAACAGAACTAGAACAGAACTAGAACAGAACTAGAACAAGAACTAGAACAGAACTAGAACAGAACTAGAACTAGAACATAGAACAGAACTAGAACAGAACTAGAGACAAACTAGAACATACTATAACAGAACTAGAACAGAACTAGACACAGACTAGAACAGAACTAGAACATAGAACACTAGAACAGAACTAGAACAAGACTAGAACAGAACTATACTAGAACATACTAGAACAGACTATCAACACCCTAGAACAGAACTAGAACACAGCAACTAGAAACCAGACTAGAACAGACTAGAACAGAACTAGGAACAGAACTAGAACAGAATGAACTAGAACAGAACTAGAACAGAACTAGAACCAGAGAACTAGAACAGAACTAGAACATAACTAGAACAGAACTAGAACAGAACTAGAACAGAACTAGAAACAGAACTAAACTTAAACTTCATGTACAAATCCTAATCTAATTTAACAAATAAATAAAACCACATATAGTAATATTCAGTATTTAATATCACTTTTCCATTTATTTATCCTTTTGAACGTTTTGTACCCAGAACAGCCTGATAGAAACGATCTGCAGATGATTGATGACTTTCTTCATAAGATTCTCCATCTTCGCCTGCTTGTCCTTCATAATTGTTATCATCCGACATTTCTTGAGAGCTTCCAATTTGTTGTTCCAAATCATTATTAACTTCAGCACTATTTTGGTTATAGTTTTCCCCAGAAGTTTCATAATAATTTGCAGCGTTGACCTCATTTATTTGTTCATTATATTGCTGATCTTGTGGATGATAGTCGTGATTTTCGGGATATTGACGACCATCATACACGTACAGTCTATTATTGGCTGCTGGCCTTCTAGTTGTCGTTGCAGGTCTTCTGGTAGTAGTAGCAGTGCCGGGACGTGTACCACCGCCACCTCCTCCTCCACCACCACCAGCGCTACTACTGCTGCTGCTGCCACCACCACCACCACCTAAAATAATAATAGGAGATGGTGCGGCAGGTGCAGGAGCTGGGTGAACGGGATGGTAAATGGGTGGGTGATAAGATGGGGCTGGTGCGGGTGCTGGAATTATGATTGGTGGATTTTTATTGCCATGATGATGATGATGGTGGTGATGATTTCCGCCACCTCCATGATAAGGTGGTGGATATACAGGTGCCGGTGGTTGTACTACTACAGGTGGCACAGGGTAGTGACCATGACCATGCCCGTGATGACCGGGAGGACCTACAGGACCCTGAGCACCCGGCTGTCCTGGACGACCAGGTCGTCCTGGTGGTCCTGGATTACCGGGAATGCCAGGTCTACCGGGTTTTCCCGGCCTGCCGGGGTGTCCGATATGACCATTATCACCATGGTCACCTTTTGGGCCAGGATTTCCCGGTAATCCAGGGGGACCGGGTGGTCCTGGTGGACCTGGAAGTCCGGGTGAACAACCACAGTGAGAGGGATAATGTGGTGGGTAATATGGTTTATATACTACAGATGGTGGTGCCGGATTACTCAATGAAATTACACGACCTGTTTCCTTATAATCATTTCCAGATGCAAGACTCAAAGCTACAAGAAAATAATTTTGTTTTAAAGGACTTTGAAAACTATATTTAAATCATACTCACACAGCAACACTACAACTATGTGTGGCTTCATTGTTTCTAAACTAACTACTAAGCTGGCTTCCCTGTGTAAGTATTACTTTTTATAGATTTGAAAAATTCGCAAATAACATTTTAGAAATTGAATAACCGTTAGTTGGTAAAATTTGCAACATTTTTGCATTTGCTTTTTATTATCCGTGACTTGTTGATCGTCGAAAGAAAAAGCGAAAAAAGCAATAGTTCGAATAAGAGCAAATGTGACATGCTATTTCTTTCTTCTTCTTTTCTTGTCATTAGCATTTGAATGAACTAGAAAATAATTTATGATCTTTTCATTGATCAATTTTATTGTAAGAGCTTTAAGTTTATGGCTTTGTTTAAATGTTATAATATATATATTAACATATCTGATACAAACATACTGGTCTAAATGGTGATAAAAGAATAAAATTAGAAATTGCTGTTTATATTCGAGTATCATTTTTTGAGACTTAAGAAGAAATAGCGTATATACGTTTATTAGGATGACTCCTTTAGTATGTAGAACAATGTATTTAAATAATAGAGTTAAAAAATATTTCATATATTTTTTTGAAAACGATTTATATTTATCTATTACTTAATGAAATTGATTAAAATTAATTAATTATAAACACTATTCTTTCGTTTTTCTACATTAAATTTTGATCACATTTTATTTGATTTGTTCGAAACCATTTGGAGCCAACCTAATTTATTGTTCTTAAATGCTAATTATAATACCAACATAACAAATTTGATTTTTGTTTTGAACCAAATTTTATTTTCCTTTATTTGGTATTGAAAACCTTGTTGAATACTCAGCTTCTCTTAAATCAGTTCACAATTAGTGGAACGAAATAAAAACTGAACTAGAACTGAACTAGAACTGAACTAGAACTGAACTAGAACTAAACTAGAACTGAACTAGAACTGAACTAATATTTGAGTATCATTTTTTGAGACTTAAGAAGAAATAGCGTATATACGTTTATTAGGATGACTCCTTTAGTATGTAGAACAATGTATTTAAATAATAGAGTTAAAAAATATTTCATATATTTTTTTGAAAACGATTTAATTTATCTATTACTTAATGAAATTGATTAAAATTAATTAATTATAAACACTATTCTTTCGTTTTTCTACATTAAATTTTGATCACATTTTATTTGATTTGTTCGAAACCATTTGGAGCCAACCTAATTTATTGTTCTTAAATGCTAATTATAATACCAACATAACAAATTTGATTTTGTTTTGAACCAATTTTATTTTCCTTATTGTATTGAAAACCTTGTTGAATACTCAGCTTCTCTTAAATCAGTTCACAATTAGTGGAACGAAATAAAACTGAACTAGAACTGACTAGAACTGAACTAGAACTGAACTAGAATGAACTAGAACTGAACTAGAACTGAACTAGAACTGAACTAGAACTGAACTAGAACTGAACTAGAACTGAACTAGAACTGAACTAGAACTGAACTAGAACTGAACTAGAACTGAACTAGAACTGAACTGAACTAGAACGACTAGAACTGAACTAGAACTGAACTAGAACTGAACTAGAACTGAACTAGAACTGAACTAGAACTGACTAGAACTGAACTAGAACTGAACTAGAACTGAACTAGAACTGAACTAGAACTGAACTAGAACTGAAAACTAGAACTGAACTAGAACTGAACTAGAACTGAACTAGAACTGAACTAGAACTGAACTAGAACTGAACTAGAACTGAACTAGAACTGAACTAGAACTGAACTAGAACTGAACTAGAACTTCTGCCAGGTCTGCCAGGTTTTAATAATTTATTGTTCCTAAACGCTAATTATAATACTAACATGACAAATTTGATTTTTGTTTTGAACCAAATTTTATTTTTTTTTTCTTTATTTGGTATTGAAAACCTTGTTGAATACCTCAGCTTCTCTTAAATCAGTTCACAATTAGTGGAACGAAATAAAAACTGAACTAGAACTGAACTAGAACTGAACCAGAACTGAACTAGAACTGAACTAGAACTGAACTAGAACTGAACTAGAACTGAACTAGAACTGAACTAGAACTGAACTAGAACTGAACTAGAACTGAACTAGAACTGAACTAGAACTGACTAGAACTGAACTAGAACTGAACTAGAACTAAACTAGAACTGAACTAGAACTGAACTAGAACTGAACTAGAACTGAACTAGAACTGAACTACAACTGAACTACAACTGAACTACAACTGAACTACAACTGAACTACAACTGAACTACAACTGAACTACAACTGAACTACAACTGAACTAGAACTGAACTAGAAATGAACTAGAACTGAATCCAATAAAATTTTTCGAAACTACCATTGGAATATAATGGCATTATATTTGACCCAATTTTCAAAATATGATCAATGCTTAAAATAAGCGTAATGAAAAAACAACAAACATCTTTTTTTAATATTCAATAATTATTTTCATTTATTTGTGAAATTCTTAGAACTTTTCGTACCCTGAACAGCGTTATTGAAACGAGTTGCTTGTGATTGATCACTGTCTACATAAGTTTCTCCATCTTCTGGATGGAGATTATAATCATTCATTTCTACTGAACTTTCCGGTTGTTGATCCAAGTGATTGTTGTTTTCTGGCACTTCTGATCCTACTTCACCACTATTTTGGTTATAGTTTTCGCCAGAATTTTCATCATAATTTTGACTCTGAGGGGAGTTTACCTCATTTATTTGATCATTATATTGCTGTTCTTCTGGATGGTAATCATGTTGTTCGGGATATTGGCGTCCACCATAGAGATACACTCTATTATTGGCTGCCGGTGCTCTGGTAGTAGTTGCAGGTCTTCTAGTGGTTGTTACTGTTCCAGTAGTACCACCTCCAGTACCACCTCCTCCTCCACCACCACCCCCAGCACTACTGCTACTGCTACCACCTCCTCCACCTCCACCTCCACCCAAAATAATAATAGGAGATTGTGCGGGTGGTGCTGGAGCTGGATATACAGGATGTGGATGATAAATAGGTGGGTGATGATAAGATGGTGCTGGTGCTGGAGCAGGTACTATGATAGGCCCTTGATTGTTGTTGTTATGATGATGGTGATGATGATGATGTTTACCACCACCGTCGTGATAAGGAGGGGGATATACTGGAGCTGGTGGTGTTACTACTACAGGTGGTACAGGATACCGTCCATGATCATGTTGGCCAGGAGGACCAACAGGACCCTGGGCACCTGGTGGTCCAGGACGACCTGGCCTTCCTGGTGGCCCTGGATTACCGGGAATACCAGGTCTGCCAGGTTTTCCGGGCCTGCCGGGATGACCAACATAACCGTTGTCACCACGATCACCCTTAAGTCCAGGACTACCGGGTAAACCTGGGGGACCGGGTGGTCCTGGTGGACCTGGAAGACCAGGTGAACATCCACAGTGTGAGGGATAATGTGAATGTGGTGGATAATATGGCGGATAAACTACAGGTGATGACGATGGTGCAGGATTACCCACCGAAATTAAACGACCTGTTTCCTTCAACTCATTTTCAGACGCTACAGCCAACTGCAGTCCTAAACCTGTGAAAAAACACACAATCAATTAAATTAATTAGCAATATTTTCCCAAATTTTTAATATAAGGCTAACTTACATAGCACAACTACAGCTATATGTCGCTCCATTTCTGCTAAACTAACTAGTAAGCTGATTTCCCTATAAGTTTTTATATGTTTGCAAAAAATTCGCAATATTGATTTAGAAAATTAATAACCTTTAGTTAATAAAAATTTGCAACATTTTTGAATTTTATTATTAATAATCATGAATTTTTCTGGTGTTGTTTTCTCGTCATTAACATTTGAATAAGTTAGAAAATACTTCATGATTTTCGCACATTTTTATTTCCAAATTTCATTGTAAACTTTCCTTTTATGTTCTTGCATTGTCTAAAGGTTTTGGATTTAAATGAACAGATATGAAAGGTATAAAAATTGTTAATATTGTTTTTAATGGCTAATTGTTAAAATTGTTTATTCTTAAAAAATCAACTGTTTCAGGTAGTTTTAAATCTATATAAACTATGCCTGACACCAGTCTTAAATGAGACGTTGGAAAGTTTAATTATATCAAATTAATACATTTATCTGCTGAAAATTATAAAAATTATTTTCAGAAATGAATCAAACTTCAAGATGATGTTGCAAAACTACGAATTTTCTTAAATAAAAACTTTACATAATTTATCACGCCAAAGCTAGATAAGGAACTAAACTCTGAACAAGAACGGAAATAAGTGTTCTGAACTGCAATCTGAATCAGAAGTGAACAAGAAGCTGGACTTAAAAGGAAAAAGAATTTAAATTTTTTACTTAAATTACGATCTGAACTAAAACTTAACAAGAACTGAGTTTTAGATCAGAGAACTGGAACTAAACTAAAACTGAACTAGAATTAAACTAGAACTGAACTAGAACTGAACTAGAACTGAACTAGAACTGAACTAGAACTGAACTAGAACTGAACTAGAACTGAACTAGAACTGAACTAGAACTGAACTAGAACTGAACTGAACTGAACTAGAACTGAACTAGAACTGAACTAGAACTGAACTAGAACTGAAACTAGAACTGAACTAGAACTGAACTAGAACTGAACTAGAACTGAACTAGAACTGAACTAGAACTGAACTAGAAGAACTGAACTAGAAACTGAACTAGAACTGAACTAGACTGAACTAGAACTGAACTAGAACTGAACAGAATGACTAGACGAACTGAACTGAAACTGAACTAAGAACTGAACTAGAACTGAACTAGAACTGAACTAGAACTGAACTAGAACTGAACTAGAACTGAACTAGAACTGAACTACCGAACTGAACTAGAACTGAACTAGAACTGAACTTAGAACTGAACTAGAACTGAACTAGAACTGAACTAGAACTGAACTAGAACTGAACTAGAACTGAACTAGAACTGAACTAGAACTGAACTAGAACTGAACTAGAACTGAACTAGAACTGAGACTAGAACTGAACTAGAACTGAACTAGAACTGAACTAGAACTGAACTAGAACTGAACTAGAACTGAACTAGAAACTGAACTAGAACTGAACTAACTGAAACTAGAACTGAACTAGAACTTGAACTAGAACTGAACTGAACTGAACTAGAACTGAACTAGAACTGAACTAGAACTGAACTAGAACTGAACTAGAACTGAACTAGAACTGAACTAGAACTGAACTAGAACTGAACTAGAACTGAACTAGAACTGAACTAGAACTGAACTAGAACTGAACTAGAACTGAACTAGAACTGAACTAGAACTGAACTAGAACTGAACTAGAACTGAACTAGAACTGAACTAGAACTGAACTAGAACTGAACTAGAACTGAACTAGAACTGAACTAGAACTGAACTAGAACTGAACTAGAACTGAACTAGAACTGAACTAGAACTGAACTAGAACTGAACTAGAACTGAACTAGAACTGAACTAGAACTAGAACTGAACTAGAACTGAACTAGAACTGAACTAGAACTGAACTAGAACTGAACTAGAACTGAACTAGAACTGAACTAGAACTGAACTAGAACTGAACTAGAACTGAACTAGAACTGAACTAGAACTGAACTAGAACTGAACTAGAACTGAACTAGAACTGAACTAGAACTGAACTAGACTGAACTGAACTGAACTAGAACTGAACTAGAACTGAACTAGAACTGAACTAGAACTGAACTAGAACTGAACTAGAACTGAACTAGAACTGAACTAGAACTGAACTAGAACTGAACTAGAACTGAACTAGAACTGAACTAGAACTGAACTAGAACTGAACTAGAACTGAACTAGAACTGAACTAGAACTGAACTAGAACTGAACTAGAACTGAACTAGAACTGAACTAGAACTGAACTAGAACTGAACTAGAACTGAACTAGAACTGAACTAGAACTGAACTAGAACTGAACTAGAACTGAACTAGAACTGAACTAGATGAACTAGAACTAGAACTGAACTAGAACTGAACTAGAACTGAACTAGAACTGAACTAGAACTGAACTAGAACTGAACTAGAACTGAACTGAACTGAACTAGAACTAGAACTGAACTAGAACTGAACTAGAACTGAACTAGAACTGAACTAGAACTGAACTAGAACTAGAAGAACTGAACTAGAACTGAACTAGAAACTGAACTAGAACTGAACTAGAACTGAACTAGAACTGAACTAGAACTGAACTAGAACTGAACTAGAACTGAACTAGAACTGAACTAGAACTGAACTAGAACTGAACTAGAACTGAACTAGAACTGAACTAGAACTGAACTAGAACTGAACTAGAACTGAACTAGAACTGAACTAGAACTGAACTAGAACTGAACTAGAACTGAACTAGAACTGAACTAGAACTGAACTAGAACTGAACTAGAACTGAACTAGAACTGAACTAGAACTGAACTAGAACTGAACTAGAACTGAACTAGAACTGAACTAGAACTGAACTAGAACTGAACTAGAACTGAACTAGAACTGAACTAGAACTGAACTAGAACTGAACTAGAACTGAACTAGAACTAAACTAAACTGAACTAGAACTGAGCTTAAACTCAATTAGAACATAACTAAAATATGCAAATTGTTGTTGTTGCAGAAATTTAATCGTAAACATTTTCTGATAACAATAAACCATTATTTATAGTCTTTTTCGTTTATTCTTTTTAACACATTAACCCAAAACGTTAATAGAATTCATTGAAAACAAAAGTGAAATTTTTATACCAAAGTCTTTTGTGTTCATTTTGAAGGGAGTTAAAATAAAAAAAATATCTATTTTAAATTTTAGGTTTTAGAATAAAACTAAAAGGTCAGTTATTTACCGGCTTAACTTCTCTCTTTATGTAACACATACACTTGGTTGTTTAAAATTTACCTTTTGTTTGACTTTACAGCTGCAAACGATTTGATCACTACAACCACAAAATGATCATAAACAACTTTTGTTTGTTTTGTTTAATTTTCTTGTTTACATTTCTATTGTTTAAATAAAAACACACTAGTTGGTTTAAATTTAATATTCATAGATTATTGGATTTTCTAAATACCAGTTTTTATGGTGAATAATTTTATTGGGTATTATTAAGAAGAAATATAAGACAGATATACATACAAACGTATTTAATGTTAATTTATTTTAATGCGTTGCCACTAAATGCTGTCACTAAATGTGTAAAAATGATGAATTGAAACATTTGGAATGTTATTTATTGTTAACAATGTTTATTAATAAGGCAAACAAAATATCAATTAAAATTAATTAATAAATTAATATGTAATAAAAAATTTTAATTTAATTTTTAAGTTATTTATTAAGTTTTAGTAAAAAACGTAATTTTTATGAAAAATATGCGCTATCAAATTGAAAATAATTCAGACTTCATTGCACAATAGGTAAATCTGCGAATTATAACTGTATTCATATAAATTCTCTATGTTTACCTAATTAATTTATAATCCTATTTAGAATTCCAAATTAATATTAATAAATTAAAAATACGTTTTATGCGAATTCTATCACTCACTGTGTAAACATCTAAGAAAAAATGTGTGTCAATAGGCGTTTCATTCACTTTTATTGTATTATAAAAATTTTTGAAATTAATTTAAGTTTTACAATTCTAACATGGATATTCCAGCAAGTAAATAATATGGGAAAATAAGCGTTTATTACGGCAATATTAATTAAATTTTAAGTATATAATACAATACCAAAACATTTGGAATATTTTAAGAAATATTTTCTATTTATATGAGTTTTTTTAATAGCAAGGAATTGGAGTTAAATTTTACCATTCGAAAACTTTTAATGATTATAATAATTTTTTTTTTTTAAATTCCAATTAGGTTTCGAGCTCGTTCGAAATAATAGAAATATTAATAAATGGCTAGTGAAGTGAATTAGAATTAAATTAGGACTGAAGCAAAACTTAATTAGAACTAAACCAAAACTGAACTAGAACTGAACTAGAACTGAACTAGAACTGAACTAGAACTGAACTAGACCTGAACTAGAACTGAACTAGAACTGAACTAGAACTGAACTAGAACTGAACTAGAACTGAACTAGAACTGAAATAGAACTGAACTAGAACTGAACTAGAACTGAACTAGAACTGAACTAGAACTGAACTAGAACTGAACTAGAACTGAACTAGAACTGAACTAGAATCTGAACTAGAACTGAACTAGAACTGAACTAGAACTGAACGAGAACTGAACTAGAACTGAACTAGAACTGAACTAGAACTGAACTAGAACTGAACTAGAACTGAACTAGAACTGAACTAGAACTGAAATAGAACTGAACTAGAATTGAACTAGAACTGAACTAGAACTGAACTAGAACTGAACAAGACTGGGCTAGAACTGAACTAGAACAGAACTAGAATTGAACTAGAACCGAACTAGAACAGAACTAGAATTGATCTAGAACTGAAATAGAACTGTTCTAGAACTGAACTAGAACTCAACTAGAACTCAACTAGAACTGAACTAAACTTAACTAGAACTGAACTAGAACTGAACTAGAACTGAACTAGAACTGAACTAGAACTGAACTAGAACTGAACTAGAACTGAACTAGAACTGAACTAGAACTGAACTAGAACTGAACTAGAAACTGAACTAGAACTGAACTAGAACTGAACTAGAACTGAACTAGAACTGAACTAGAACTGAACTAGAACTGAACTAGAACTGAACTAGAACTGAACTAGAACTGAACTAGAACTGAACTAGAACTGAACTAGAACTGAACTAGACTGAACTAGAACTGAACTAGAACTGAACTAGAACTGAACTAGAACTGAACTAGAACTGAACTAGACCTGAACTAGAACTGAACTAGAACTGAACTAGAACTGAACTAGAACTGAACTAGAACTGAACTAGAACTGAACTAGAACTGAACTAGAACTTCTGAACTAGAACTGAACTAGAACTGAACTAGAACTGAGCTAGAACTGAGCTAGAACTGAGCTAGAACTGAACTAGAACTGAACTAGAAATGAACTAGAACTGAACTAGAACTGAACTAGAACTGAGCTAGAACTGAACTAGAACTGAACTAGAACTGAACTAGAACTGAACTAGAACTGAACTAGAACTGAACTAGAACTGAACTAGAACTGAACTAGAACTGAACTAGAACTGAACTAGAACTGAACTAGAACTGAACTAGAACTGAACTAGAACTGAACTAGAACTGAACTAGAACTGAACTAGAACTGAACTAGAACTGAACTAGAACTGAACTAGAACTGAACTAGAACTGAACTAGAACTGAACTAGAACTGAACTAGAACTGAACTAGAACTGAACTAGAACTGAACTAGAACTGAACTAGAACTGAACTAGAACTGAACTAGAACTGAACTAGAACTGAACTAGAACTGAACTAGAACTGAACTAGAACTGAACTAGAACTGAACTAGAACTGAACTAGAACTGAACTAGAACTGAACTAGAACTGAACTAGAACTGAACTAGAACTGAACTAGAACTGAACTAGAACTGAACTAGAACTGAACTAGAACTGAACTAGAACTGAACTAGAACTGAACTAGAACTGAACTAGAATGAACTAGAACTGAACTGAACTGAACTAGAACTGAACTAGAACTGAACTAGAACTGAACTAGAACTGAACTAGAACTGAACTAGAACTGAACTAGAACTGAACTAGAACTGAACTAGAACTGAACTAGAACTGAACTAGAACTGAACTAGAACTGAACTAGAACTGAACTAGAACTGAACTAGAACTGAACTAGAACAAACTAGAACTGAACTAGAGCTGAACTAGAACTGAACTAGAACTGAACTAGAACTGAACTAGAACTGAACTAGAACTGAACTAGAACTGAACTAGAACTGAACTAGAACTGAACTAGAACTAGAACTGAACTAGAACTGAACTAGAACTGAACTAGAACTGAACTAGAACTGAACTAGAACTGAACTAGAACTGAACTAGAACTGAAATAGAACTGAAATAGAACTGAAATAGAACTGAACTAGAACTGAACTAGAACTGAACTAGAACTGAACAAGAACTGGGCTAGAACTGAACTAGAACAGAACTAGAATTGAACTAGAACCGAACTAGAATTGAACTAGAACTGATCTAGAACTGAAATAGAACTGTTCTAGAACTGAACTAGAACTCAACTAGAACTCAACTAGAACTGAACTAAAACTTAACTAGAACTGAACTAGAACTGAACTAGAACTGAACTAGAACTGAACTAGAACTGAACTAGAACTGAACTAGAACTGAACTAGAACTGAACTAGAACTGAACTAGAACTGAACTAGAAACTGAACTAGAACTGAACTAGAACTGAACTAGAACTGAACTAGAACTGAACTAGAACTGAACTAGAACTGAACTAGAACTGAACTAGAACTGAACTAGAACTGAACTAGAACTGAACTAGAACTGAACTAGAACTGAACTAGAACTGAACTGGACTAGAAACTGAACTAGAACTGAACTAACTGAACTGAACTTGAACTGAACTAGAACTGAGCTAGAACTGAACTAGAACTGAACTAGAACTTAACTAGAACTACAATATATCTACTGTTACAATTATGAATTAAAATAGAACACAACACTGAATTAATGTTTTAATCTGCTATTGTTTCTTAATACTAAACCTAATGTTCCAATTAGCTACTTTAAACAATTCTTTGAAATTTTTTCTTTTATTAGCTTCAAACTTATTTTATGCTAATATTCTAACTAATAAGAAATATTTATTAATTTGTTCTATTTTGATTCATAGCTTTTTTAATATTTTTGGTTTATCATTGTTAGAATAGCTGAATTCTTAATATAGTATATTTAAGTTATAAGAATAAAAACAATATAAGACTAGTCGACTACATATTACCTTAATTGTTTAGATGAAAGGAAAGTTGTTTGTAGTTAAAATAGTTTGTAGAAACCAATTTAGTGAAATAATTTTTAATATATAAAGTGCTTTATTAGTTTAGCAGAAAGTCGAATTTGTTAAAGTTGCTGTAGAAAATTTTTGGAGTCTTAAAGTACTTAGTATTACAACCCTAGTACGAACTTAACATATGTACTTTCTTATAGCAAAATTCTTTAATATATGATAGAGAATGGAAATGTTGTATTCAGTTATATTCTATATAGAATTGTTCTGTTTTTGCTCAGTTTGGCTTTTGTTAATAGTAGAAAGTTATTAAAAAATATTTTGGTATATAAAGAGATGCCTATCGAGAGTATCAATCACAGTTAATCATTAAACAAAAATGAAGCTACATCTAGTCTTAGTATTGATCTGTAAGTATTTGAATATTTTAAATTCGTATAAATTAGTTCTACTAACTTTTTATATATTTGTTCAGGTTTAAGTCTTGCAGCTGCTCAAGCTGTTAGAAAAGCACCTAAAGCAGCAGGACGCTTAATTGCGATAGCAAATCCCGCACCTGCTCCCTCTCCTTCTTATCATGATTATCATCCACATTATCCATCACACTGTAGTTGCCGACCTGGTCCACCTGGACCTCCGGGACCAGCAGGACCCCCAGGTCAACCTGGAGCACCAGGACTAAAAGGCGATCGCGGTGATCCTGGTTATCCAGGTGCTCCCGGAAGACCCGGTAAACCAGGTAGACCTGGTTTGCCCGGTGACGTAGGCCAACCTGGACGTCCTGGTCGTCCAGGTCAGCCAGGTCCAGTTGGTCCTCCTGGTCATCATGGTCATGGTGATCATCCTCATCCCCATCCACCAATCATTGTGCAACCACCTGCACCCGTTTACCCACCTTATCGTCCTGGACCTGGTCATCACCATCATCATCACCACCATGGTGGTTCTCGTCCTCCAATTATTATTCCAGCTCCAGCACCACCTGTATACCACCCTCCAATTTATCCAGGATATCCCGGATATCCTTATCCTTATCCCACTGAAGCACCAACTACCAAAAACCAACTACTAAAAAACCAGAAACCGAAAACAAAATATTTTATGATTACTATGATGACGAACGCAAATTCCCTGATACTGGCTACACTCATACTATCGATGAACCAGAACACCATAAAGAAAATGCAGCTGCCGTTGAAAATGAATCTGATTTACAAGATATATATAATAATATAGATCAACAAATTGAAAGCAGCGCAGAGGCGGATAACTCACAAGAGATCCCAGAAGATACTCGTGCCTACGATCCATATTATGAAGAACAATCGCCCGAAGACTTTGATAAATTTCATCTATCACAAGCAGCTCGTTTCTATATGGCTGTAAACGTTTTGCCCGCAAAACGTCCTAAAACGTCCTACAGGGGTAGGAAAACAGCTTGAGTATCACGTTAAATAAATGTTTGTAATTTTGTTTTAAAAATTATGAACGCAGTAGTTAGGAAATGGTCAAACATACAATTTCTATAAATCAATAGTTTAATTTTAAGAGCTAAACAATTCTTTAAGTTCAATAACACATTAAACGTAACTGGAGTTTCTATGTAATATAAATTAGTTGTGATAATAAAACAACAATAAAAATATTTAAAAAAATTATACTATTTTTAAAAAAATCTTAATAATAAATGGAATACAAATTCTTAGTTCAGTTCTAGTTCAGTTCTAGTTCAGTTCTAGTTCAGTTCTAGTTCGTTCTAGTCAGTCTAGTTCAGTTCTAGTTCAGTTCTAGTTCAGTTCTAGTTCAGTTCTAGTTCAGTTATAGTTCAGTTCTAGTTCAGTTCTAGTTCAGTTTCTAGTTCAGTTCTAGTTCAGTTCTAGTTCAGTTCTAGTTCAGTCTAGTTCAGTTCAGTTCTAGTTCAGTTCTAGTTCAGTTCTAGTTCAGTTCTAGTTCAGTTTCTAGTTCAGTTCTAGTTCAGTTCTAGTTCAGTTCTAGTTCCAGTTTCTAGTTCAGTTCTAGTTCAGTTCTAGTTCAGTTCTAGTCTAGTTTCTAGTTCAGTTCTAGTTCATTCTGTCAGTTCTAGTTCAGTTCTAGTTCAGTTCTATAGTTCCGTTCTAGTTCAGTTCTAGGTCAGTTCTAGCAGTTCTAGTTCAGTTCTAGTTCAGTTCTCGTTCAGTTCTAGTTCAGTTCTAGTTCAGTTCTAGTTCCGTTCTAGTTCATTCTAGTTAGTTCTAGTTCAGTGTTCTAGTTCAGTTCTAGTTCAGTTCTAGTTCAGTTCTAGTTCAGTTCTAGTTAGTTTCTAGTTCAGTTCTAGTTCAGTTCTAGTTCAGTTCTAGTTTCAGTTCTAGACCACTTCAGTTCTATTCAGAGTTCTAGTTCAGTTCTAGTTCAGTTCCTAGTTCAGTTCAGTTCTAGTTCAGTTCTAGTTCAGTCTAGTTCAGTTCTAGTTCAGTTCTAGTTCAGTTCTAGTTCAGTTCTAGTTCAGTTCTAGTTCAGTTCTAGTTCAGTTCTAGTTCAGTTCTAGTTCAGTTCTAGTTCAGTTCTAGTTCAGTTCTAGTTCAGTTCTAGTTCAGTTCTAGTTCAGTTCTAGTTCAGTTCTAGTTCAGTTCTAGTTCAGTTCTAGTTCAGTTCTAGTTCAGTTCTAGTTCAGTTCTAGTTCAGTTCTAGTTCAGTTCTAGTTCAGTTCTAGTTCAGTTCTAGTTCAGTTCTAGTTCAGTTCTAGTTCAGTTCTAGTTCAGTTCTAGTTCAGTTCTAGTTCAGTTCTAGTTCAGTTCTAGTTCAGTTCTAGTTCAGTTCTAGTTCAGTTCTAGTTCAGTTCTAGTTCAGTTCTAGTTCAGTTCTAGTTCAGTTCTAGTTCAGTTCTAGTTCAGTTCTAGTTCAGTTCTAGTTCAGTTCTAGTTCAGTTCTAGTTCAGTTCTAGTTCAGTTCTAGTTCAGTTAGTTCAGTTCTAGTTCAGTTCTAGTTCAGTTCTAGTTCAGTTCTAGTTCAGTTCTAGTTCAGTTCTAGTTCAGTTCTAGTTCAGTTCTAGTTCAGTTCTAGTTCAGTTCTAGTTCAGTTCTAGTTCAGTTCTAGTTCAGTTCTAGTTCAGTTCTAGTTCAGTTCTAGTTCAGTTCTAGTTCAGTTCTAGTTCAGTTCTAGTTCAGTTCTAGTTCAGTTCTAGTTCAGTTCTAGTTCAGTTCTAGTTCAGTTCTAGTTCAGTCTAGTTCAGTTCTAGTTCAGTCCTATGTCAGGCCGTCAGATCGTTCATTATGCATAGTTCCATCTCCTAAAACTAATTTTCGGTTGCACATGCATATGTACAAATCTCGGTTAAATACGTTTTACTTTCAAATTAACATAATTATTTGTTCGAATGTAATAATGCAAGTTAGCTACAAAGGTATATTTCGTTATAAAATGTTTGATTAGTGTACATTATTCTATACACATTTCCGTGAATTTGTTTTCTATTTATTATTATTTATATATGTTTTTTATTGATAAATTTTATAATCACTATATAATACTTTCTTGCCTACTGATAAATGAGGTGAATCCGTGTTTGAACTTTATTAATATAGTTACATTTTTTAAAAAATAGTAGTATTGCTGGAAATGTGGTGATTATTTTTTGATTGCTGGTGTGTAATTTCGTATAGGTTATTAATGTTACAATGGTGGCTACCAATGTAGCGAAGTTAGCATAAATCTACAATGAGTTTTTTTTTTCAGATATGTGAAAATATTTGTTGGTATCAAATATGGCTTTTCTACTGATCAATTCCATAAGCTTAAAATCCAATGAAATTAAGACAATAAAGAAAGAGGTATCGGAGAACATAAATTTTAGACATTAATTCTAACTGTTTACCCAAGACTGTACTTACAAATAAATACACATATCGCTTACATTGCATTTATTTATGCCTCGATGTCGATAAATATTAAACACATTTTTTGTATTTTAAATCATGTTTATTAACACAGAGAAATGTAGTTTAATAAGGGATTTACAATTTCAGCAGTAGTTTTTACTTTTTTTTTTCATTACCTAATTAATCGTATTGGTTACAGACATAATTATAAAAGTATTTTGTAAAAATACAAATATTTGTAACAACTGCAGATTATCTCTCTTATAATGCATTCTCATTTTAATTTTTACTATTTTAATGAGCTCTATACCCAGAGTTGCTGTTGATATTTTACAGTATTCATTTTGGAACCTTTTTAATGCCATTTTAATCTTTAACTGTAATTGGGGAATAAGTTTTGAATTGTCGTTTTATTTTTGTTTGCTTATTTTTATTCTTTCTATCTTCTACGTTTGTTTCTTTTTTTGCTGCAGTTTTAGTTTCTTATTGTTATTTGTATTTTTTGTTTAAGTGTCTCGGTATAATTACTTCTATCTAGTGGATATAGAATGCATATTTCAGTTTCACAGTTTGTAACAAGTGTTTTTTGTTTTTCATTCTCCTTAAAAAAATTGTCAGTTTTAAAATGACAATGAAAAGAAAAAGTTGATTTAGAAAAGCAACATAGAAAATACTTTCAAGGAAGAAGCTTTGAATTGTTAAAGATTAAAATTAAGATAATGAACAATAAGAAATTGGGTTTATTTGTTTAATAATTGTTGAAAACGATAATCTATTGTTTGAGAAAAAAAAAACAAAAAAACAAGTAAGAGTGTTATATTCGGCCATGCCGAATCTTATATACCCACCATCAAATCATCCTTATAAATAAACTTTGATATTATCGATCTATGTTGAATCATATGTCGATATTATTATGAACATCAGGGAAATATTTGGAAGAGGGAATTTAATAAAGGCTTAAGCATGGACCGTGCTCTTCCGAATTAAAATATTAATTTTGTTTGATCGAATATTTATAACCATAAACTCATACAAAACTTGTTTATGTGAAATTTCATCGCTGTAGTCGCATTTGAGCGTTACAGCCAGTAACGAGCGTTACAGTCACTATCTGAGGGGGACCTTATATGGAGGGTGGGGTCAGTTATAGACCGATCCCCATAAAATGTGATAAATAGTTTTTGGCTAGTACAAAACTTGTTTACGTAGAATTTCACTGCTGTAATAGCATTTTTGAGTCAGTAGTGAGCGTTAAAGTAATTTTCCGAAGGGGACCTTATAGGGGGGTATGGTCAATTACAGACTGATCCTCATAAAATTTAGTGAGAGATTGTAGCTAATACGAAAATTGTTCATGTCGTACTCAGTACTCGCAGTTTTAAGCTAGTAATGAGCTTTAAAGTCATTTTCTGAAGGGGACCTTACAAGGGGGATAGGGCTAATTAAGGACCGATCCTTATAAAATTTGATAAAGAACTTTTGGCTCACACAAAACTAGTTTGTACCTTAAAGTTATTTTCTGAAGGAGACCTTAATACGAAAATTGTTCATGTCGTACTCAGTACTCGCAGTTTTAAGCTAGTAATGAGCTTTAAAGTCATTTTCTCATAAAATTTAAGAAAATGATTTTAGTTCCTATAAAAATTTTTTATGTCGAATTTTATTGCTATATATATGCACATATGTTTCTTAAAGTCAGATATGAGCATTAAAGTCATTTTCTGAAGGGGCCCTTGTATTGGGGGTAGGGTCAATTATGAACCGATCCTTATAAAATTTTACGAAGAGATTTAAATTCTTATAAAACATGTTTGTGCCGAATTTCATCGCTATTGATGCTTTTCTTAGCCAGTCATGGGCGATAAAGTAATTTTCTGAAGGGGACTTTATATGGGGGGTAGGGTCAATTATGGACCGATCCTTATAAAATTATATGAAGAGATTTATGTTCCCATAAAACATGTTTGTGCCGAATTTCACCGCTATTGATGCTTCTCTTAGCCAGTTATGGGCGATAAAGTCATTTTCTGAAGGGGACTTTATATGGGGGGTAGGGTCAATTATGGGCCTATCCTTATAAAATTTTACAAAGAGATTTATATTCCCATAGAACATGTTTGTGTCGAATTTCATTGCTATTGATGCTACTCTTATCCAGTTATGGGCGATAAAGTCATTTCTGAAGGGGACTTTATATGGGGGGTAGGGTCAATTATGGGCCTATCCTTATAAAATTCCACGGAAAGATTTATGTTCCTATAGAACATGTTTGTGCCGAATTTCACCACTATTGATGCTTCTCTTAGCCAGTTATGGGCGATAAAGTCATTTTCTGAAGGGGACTTTATATGGGGGGTAGGGTCAATTATGAGCCTATCCTTATAAAATTTTAAAAAGAGATTTAGGTTCCCATGAAACATGTTTGTGCCGAATTTCACCGCTATTGGTTCTTCCCTTAGCAAGTTATGAGCGATAAAGTCATTTTTGAAGGGGACTTTATATGGGGGGTAGGGTCAATTATGGACCGATACTTATAAAATTTTACAGAGAGATTTAGGTTCTCATAAAACATGTTTGTGCCGAATTTTACCGCTATTGATGCTTCTCTTAGCCAGTTATGGGCGATAAAGTCATTTTCTGAAGGGGACTTTATATGGGGGGTAGGGTCAATTATGAGCCTATCCTTATAAAATTTTAAAAAAAGATTTAGGTTCCCATAAAACATATTTGTGCCGAATTTCACAGCTATTGGTTCTTCCCTTAGCATGTTATGAGCGATAAAGTCATTTTCTGAAGGGGACTTTGTATGGGGGGTAGGGTCAATTATAGACCGACCCTTATAAAATTTTACAGAGAGATTTAGGTTCCCATAAAACATATTTGTGCCAAATTTCACCGCTATTGGTTCTTCCCTTAGCAAGTTATGGGCGATAAAGTCATTTTCTGAAGGGGGCCTTATATGGGGGCTAGGCGAAATTGTGGACCGATATTGCCCATTTTCAATACCAAACAAACTGCATCAACTAGAAGTATCTGTGCAAAATTTCAGCTCGCTAGCTACTTCCGTTTGGACTCTATCGTGTTTTCAACAGACAGACAGACAGACAGACAGACAGACAGACAGACAGACGGACAGACGGACAGACGGACAGACGGACGGACATGGCTAGATCGTCTTAGAATCTTATAAGGACTCAGAATATATATACTTTTATGGTCTTAGATGAATATTCAATGTGTTTACAAACGGAATGACAAAAACAATATACCCCCCATCTTTTTGATGGTGGGTATAACAAGTAACATTGTCGAATATGAAGAAGGACTTAATTTAATAACTAGAACTGAATAGAACTGAACTAGAACTGAACTAGAACTGAACTAGAACTGACTAGAACTGAACTAGAACTGAACTAGAACTGAACTAGAACTGAACTAGAACTGAACTAAAACTGAACTAGAACTGAACTAGAACTGAACTAGAACTGAACTAGAACTGAACTAGAACTGAACGAATGACTAGACTGAACTAGAACTGAACTAGAACTGAACTAGAACTGAACTAGAACTGAACTAGAACTGAACTAGAACTGAACTAGAACTGAACTAGAACTGAACTAGAACTGAACTAGAACTGAACTAGAACTGAACTAGACTGAACTAGAACTGAACTAGAACTGAACTAGAACTGAACTAGAGACTGACTAGAACTGAACTAGAACTGAACTAGAACTGAACTAGAACTGAACTAGAACTGACTACTAGAACTGAACTAGAACTGAACTAGAACTGAACTAGAACTGAACTAGAACTGAACTAGAACTGAACTAGAACTGAACTAGAACTGAACTAGAACTGAACTAGAACTGAACTAGAACTGAACTAGAACTGAACTAGAACTGAACTAGAACTGAACTAGAACTGAACTAGAACTGAACTAGAACTGAACTAGAACTGAACTAGAACTGAACTAGAACTGAACTAGAACTGAACTAGAACTGAACTAGAACTGAAACTAGAACTGAACTAGAACTGAACTAGAACTGAACTAGAACTGAACTAGAACTGAACTAGAACTGAACTAGAACTGAACTAGAACTGAACTAGAACTGAACTAGAACTGAACTAGAACTGAACTAGAACTGAACTAGAACTGAACTAGAACTGAACTAGAACTGAACTAGAACTGAACTAGAACTGACTAGATGAACTAGAACTGAACTAGAACTGAACTAGAACTGAACTAGAACTGAACTAGAACTGAACTAGAACTGAACTAGAACTGAACTAGAACTGAACTAGAACTGAACTAGAACTGAACTAGAACTGAACTAGAAACTGAACTAGAACTGAACTAGAACTGAACTAGAACTGAACTAGAACTGAACTAGAACTGAAATAGAACTGAACTAGAACTGAACTAGAACTGAATTAGAACTGAACTAGAAGTGAACTAGAACTGAACTAGAACTGAACTAGAACTGAACTAGAACTGTACTAGAACTGAACTAGAACTGAATGACAAATGTAATGGCTTTGTTTAAATATAATAAACGTTAAACTTCTTCGAAATCAATATAGTTTCTCCTATTAGGTTGAAGATAGTGCAGCTCAGCTGTTAGCAATTATTTCTATAACTTTTGTGCAAACGAAGAATTCTTTACCAATAATATAAAAAAACCTAAAAATATTACATATTTATATGTACTTGCCACCACAACTTTATCAAACCAACACCAACAATGTGTCTGATTTCACACTAACACACAATAACTACAATAACAAAAAGTATTGCATAACTAAAGGCGTTACAATTCATGTACGTACATGTGTTAACAATACTTGTAGTGTGCATCACGTCACTTTCCCTCTCTTAAGCACACTCGAAATACTCTCTAAAACACACTTACTAGCATTTCCTGAAAACACGCTCACATGAACTTAAATAAACAAGAATTGCCGTAATAAATGGCAATTAAAATTGTAGCAACAGTAACAAGACCAATAACAGGCAAAATGTAATGAAAAAAATTTCTTTTAGAAAAAAATCTAACAATACAAAAACAACTCTTTTGACTTGTCTATAATTGTTGTTATTTCGCATTGTTATTTTGTTGGTTTTTTTTTTTTTGTACTCGTCGTGCGAAAACAATAGTTTATTGGCCTTTTTGTTGCAGTATGTATAGAAAAAAATGGAAAAAATACCAACAATTGCTTTAAAACAAAACTTAAACAATGATTTTTTTCTGCAGTTGTTTCCCTTTATTCTATAATTTTTTCCCAGTTTAGAAAAAAACCCCAGAGAAAAACTATCACTTCAATGAGTTAGAAATACTTGCTTACACATAAATTGACTGTATGACTGTTGCAAGTATGTGTTTGTATTTTTTCCTTTTTGCTCTTTTTATATTTAATTGTACGGCAAATGAGTGTTTCCTTTTATGTTTAGATCTTTTCATTAAAGTGTGCATTTGTGTGGTTTAAAGTTAAATGTATAGCATACTTTGAGGTGTTATTTTTATCAGTGTGAATATTGGTATTGGTCTTTATACGAATTATTTTACTCCTAAAGGTGTTAAGAGCAATTTTGCATTAAGTCAAAAAGTTTTCTTTCTAAATGTTTCACTCATCATCTAAGAATCCCTCTTAGCAATCTCAATAGTTAGTTTTATGTTCCGATATAAACTAGAAAGAAGTAGTCATCATATATATTCACCTAGCTAATATTTTAACTAGTTGTAATACTAATTGGTGTGAAGAATTTTGTGTTCCGTCCCCCTCTCGAACTGCAGGGTTATTTGTGTATTCGTGCATGTGTTGTAATATTTAACAAATGTCAACTAATAGTTACATTTGTAAATAATTGAAAAGTAATTTGTTCAATTCAAAGAGCAACACAATATTTTAAAGCCGAATAAAATTAAAAATTTACAAAAATTTTAACTTTTTAAATTCAGCGTTGCTTGAAGCAGCGATTTTTAAAAAGCACCAAATAAGAAAACTGTATATTTATCTTTTCATTCCGTTTGTAACACATCGAGATATTGATCGAAGACACAGAAGAGTGTATGTATTCTGGATCCTTGTTAGATTCTAAATCCCTCTGTTGGAAACACGATCGGATTTAACAGAGGTAGGATTTTTTTTAATTTTTTTCAGAATTTTAAAAAATTTTCAGTCTTGTAATTTCAGATTGAATAATTTATTTATTTTCAACAAATATTACGTATATATAAGTACTTAAACACTTTCTTTATTTAAATGCCGGATGATGATAATAATCATAATACTCTGGTGAATAAGGATAATCAAAGTACTTAGGAGATGTATCTTCCGAATTGATATCAACATGATCCTTATTATAAACTGGAAGAGGAACGGCCGCAGTTAGACAGATTACGGTCAGAAAAAACGTAAATGAAAATAAAATTTTCATTTTCCAAAATGATGAAAAAATATTGTAAGCGTAAAACTGCAACTAAAGTTTAGTACTCTTAACTGAAAACTTGTTAGAATAAGAAATGCATCTAAATAAAAATTATGCAGGTTATAACTTGTAATTAATAAATTGAGTAAATTATGAAAAACAGCTGTATAAATATCTAGGAATTGGAACAGACGTAACTATATGACGTATTGCTACGAATCTGATGTTGTACACATATCCCTACCGATCCATGTTACTAACCAACTGACCAACTAACCAACTAACCAACTAACCAACTAACCAACTAACCAATTAACCAATTAACCAATTAACCAACTAACCAACTAACCAGCTAACCAGCTAACCAACTAACCAACTAACTAAACAACCAACTACCAACTAACCAACTAACCAACTAACCAACTACCAACTAACCAACTAACCCCTACCAACTAACCAACTAACCACTAACCAACTAACCAACTAACCAACTAACCAACTAACCAACTACCCAACAACCAACTAACCAACTAACCAACACCAACTAACCACTAACCACTAACCAACTAACCAACTAACCAACTAACCAACTACACCAACTAACCAACTACCAAAACCACCTAACTAACCACTAACCAACTAACCAACTAACCAACTACCCAACTAACCAACTAACCAACTAACCAACTAACCACTAACCACTAACCAACTAACCAACTAACCAACTAACCAACTAACCAACTAACCAACTAACCAACTAACCAACTAACCACTAACCACTAACCAACTAACCAACTACCAACTAACCAACTAACCACTAACCAACTAACCACTAACCAACTAACCAACTAACCAACTAACCAACTAACCAACTAACCAACTAACCAACTAACCAACTAACCAACTAACCAACTAACCAACTAACCAACTAACCAACTAACCAACTAACAAACTAACCAACTACGAACTAACCAACTAACCTAACTAACCAACTAACTAACCAACTAACTACTAACTAACTACTACTAACTAACTACTACTAACTACTAACTAACTAACTAACTAACTAACTAACTAACTAACTAACTAACTAACTAACTAACTAACTAACTAACTAACTAACTAACTAACTAACTAACTACTAACTAACTAACTAACTAACTAACTACTACTAACTAACTAACTAACTAACTAACTAACTAACTAACTAACTAACTAACTAACTAACTAACTAACTAACTAACTAACTAACTACTAACTAACTAACTAACTAACTAACTAACTAACTAACTAACTAACTAACTAACTAACTAACTAACTAACTAACTAACTAACTAACTAACTAACTAACTAACTAACTAACTAACTAACTAACTAACTAACTAACTAACTAACTAACTAACTAACTAACTAACTAACTAACTAACTAACTAACTAACTAACTAACTAACTAACTAACTAACTAACTAACTAACTACTAACTAACTAACTAACTAACTAACTAACTAACTAACTAACTAACTAACTAACTAACTAACTAACTAACTAACTAACTAACTAACTAACTAACTAACTAACTAACTACTAACTAACTAACTAACTAACTAACTAACTAACTAAACTAACTAACTAACTAACTAACTAACTAACTAACTAACTAACTAACTAACTAACTAACTACTAACTAACTAACTAACTACTAACTAACTAACTAACTAACTAACTAACTAACTAACTAACTACTAACTAACTAACTAACTAACTAACTACTAACTAACTAACTAACTAACTAACTAACTAACTAACTAACTAACTAACTAACTAACTAACTAACTAACTAACTAACTAACTAACTAACTAACTAACTAACTAACTAACTAACTAACTAACTAACTAACTAACTAACTACTAACTAACTAACTAACTACTAACTAACTAACTAACTAACTAACTAACTAACTAACTAACTAACTAACTAACTAACTACTAACTAACTAACTAACTAACTAACTAACTAACTAACTAACTAACTAACTAACTAACTACTAACTAACTAACTAACTAACTAACTAACTAACTAACTAACTAACTAACTAACTAACTAACTAACTAACTAACTAACTAACTAACTAACTAACTAACTACTAACTAACTAACTAACTAACTAACTAACTAACTAACTAACTAACTAACTAACTAACTAACTAACTAACTAACTAACTAACTAACTAACTAACTAACTAACTAACTAACTAACTAACTACTAACTAACTAACTAACTAACTACTAACTAACTAACTACTAACTAACTAACTAACTAACTACTAACTAACTAACTAACTAACTAACTAACTAACTAACTAACTAACTAACTAACTAACTAACTAACTAACTAACTAACTACTAACTAACTAACTAACTAACTAACTAACTAACTAACTAACTAACTAACTACTAACTAACTAACTAACTAACTAACTAACTAACTACTAACTAACTAACTAACTAACTAACTAACTAACTAACTACTAACTACTAACTAACTAACTAACTAACTAACTAACTAACTAACTAACTCTAACTAACTAACTAACTAACTAAACTAACTACTAACTAACTAACTAACTACTACTAACTAACTAACTAACTAACTACTAACTAACTAACTAACTAACTAACTAACTAACTAACTACTAACTACCTACTACCTAACTAACTAACTAACTAACTAACTAACTAACTAAACTAACTAACTAACTAACTAACTACTAACTAACTAACTAACTAACTAACTAACTAACTAACTAACTACTAACTAACAACTACTAACTAACTAACTAACTAACTAACTAACTAACTAACTAACTAACTATACTAACTAACTAAACTAACTAACTACTAACTAACTAACTAACTAACTAACTCAACTAACTACTAACTAACTAACTAACTACTACTAACTAACTAACTAACTAACTAAACTAACTAACTACTAACTAACTAACTAACTAACTAACTAACGAACTAACTAACTAACTAACTAAACTAACTAACTAACTAACTAATACTACTAACTAACTAACTAACTAACTAACTACTACTAACTAACTAACTAACTAACTAACTAACTAACTAACTACTAACTAACTAACTAACTAACTAACTAACTAACTAACTAACTAACTAACTAACTAACTAACTAACTAACTAACTAACTAACTACTAACTACTAACTAACTAACTAACTAACTAACTAACGAACTACTAACTAACTAACTAACTAACTAACAACTACTAACTAACCTAACTAACTACTACTAACTAACTAACTAACTAACTAACTAACTAACTAACTAACTAACTAACTAACTAACTAACTAACTAACTAACTAACTAACTACTAACTAACTAACTAACTAACTAACTAACTAACTAACTAACTACTACCCTACACCGCTAAAGTGGGGAGGGCATTATGCGTTTGTGCTGATGTTTGTAACGGCAAACAATATTGGTCACCTTAAAGTATACCAATCGACTTCGAAACACTTTCTGAGTCGATTGTGCTATGTCCGTCTGTCTGTCTGTTAAATCGGTCCATTATTTCGTATAGCCGCACAGTGGTATAGGAAAAAAAAAAGAGGGAAATAATTCGGTAACTTCTAAACGGTTAATCCGATTTTAATGAAATTTGGTGTGCACAAAGAGGAGGTGTTGTCGAGTTTAGGTTTTGAATTTGGACCTTATAGGCCAACCAGGGGCCCGGCGGGGGGTCATCAAATTAGGACACCTCGGCTATGTTAAATTTTTAAAACGATCCTATTTCTTCATTTGAGTTCCGATTTAAAAAAAATTTCGTATATAGAATCTCCTCATCGAGCACTATAAAAAATGTTGTCATAGCAGTAAATTATCTCTTATAGTTTAGGAGATATTCGCATTTGAAAATTAAAATTTTAAAATTTTTACCGTCCTTACTTTAGTTTTTTTTGATAATAGCAGGTCCAAATATTCCCGATTTTCGCCATTTTGTTTTATTCGCTTAACAACAAGTTTATATACCAAGCAGTGAAAGAATTATGTAAAAATCGTGACTGAGTCCAAAGTTATAGGCATTTAAATTTAAAAAATTAAAAAAAGGCGATTTTTTGTCATTTTTTTGGGAAAAAAGTATCTTTTTCTTTTTAAGTTATCTAAAAAGTTTCTAAGAAGATGTATATAGAATTTATACTTTTTGGAAAGCTGACTTTACATAAAATACGATAAATGAAACAAAACCTAAAAATTTTTGATACCGAGGGGACCAGGTCCATCCAAAAAAACCCTATTTTTTATGGAAAATTAAATTTTGAGCAAAAATTCTCAAATCGCATAGTCGATATCAAATTATAGTGACCTGTTTTATATGACCCAATAAGTTCTTAATCATTTTGTAACGGGTTTCGATAACCCCGCCCCTGGTATGGATATAATAGGCAAAAAACCAAAAAATCCCATTTTTGGGATTTTTTAAAACTTTTTTGGGAATTCCGGGATTTCTAATAAGAAAATTCGAAATTTTTATTTAATTTTGGATTTTGAGTAAAAAAATCTACCTAACTGTAAAATTTCATCAAAAAATATTCATAAATAAAATTTTTATTGCAATTTGAAAAATTTGTATCTTCGCAAAAACTGAATAAAAAACATTTTTAAATTTTTTTTAAAAAAAGTATTCCGCGAATTTTTTAATTTTCAAAAATTATATACAGTTTTGAAAAATAGACAAAATTACCTTTCCATTGATATATAACATGCCTACCTAATGTTTTTTAAGTGACAAATTAATTAGGGAAAACTCAACATCTTTTAGAAAATTTACCTAGCACTATTATTTTCATCCATATATGTAACAAATTTAAGAGTTAACCTTATGGATGAAAATAATAGTGCTAGGCAAATTTTCTAAAAGATGTTGAGTTTTCCCTAATTAATTTGTCACTTAAAAAACATTAGGTAGGCATGTTATATATCAATGGAAAGGTAATTTTGTCTATTTTTCAAAACTGTATATAATTTTTGAAAATTAAAAAATTCGCGGAATACTTTTTTAAAAAAAATTAAAAAATGTTTTTTATTCAGTTTTTGCGAAGATACAAATTTTTCAAATTGCAATAAAAATTTTATTTATGAATATTTTTGATGAAATTTTACAGTTAGGTAGATTTTTTTACTCAAAATCCAAAATTAAATAAAAATTTCGAATTTTCTTATTAGAAATCCCGGAATTCCCAAAAAAGTTTTAAAAAATCCCAAAAATGTGATTTTTTGGTTTTTTGCCTATTATATCCATACCAGGGGCGGGGTTATCGAAACCCGTTACAAAATGATTAAGAACTTATTGGGTCATATAAAACAGGTCACTATAATTTGATATCGACTATGCGATTTGAGAATTTTTGCTCAAAATTTAATTTTCCATAAAAAATAGGGTTTTTTTGGATGGACCTGGTCCCCTCGGTATCAAAAATTTTTAGGTTTTGTTTCATTTATCGTATTTTATGTAAAGTCAGCTTTCCAAAAAGTATAAATTCTATATACATCTTCTTAGAAACTTTTTAGATAACTTAAAAAGAAAAAGATACTTTTTTCCCAAAAAAATGACAAAAAATCGCCTTTTTTTAATTTTTTAAATTTAAATGCCTATAACTTTGGACTCAGTCATGATTTTTACATAATTCTTTCACTGCTTGGTATATAAACTTGTTGTTAAGCAAATAAAAAAAAATGGCGAAAATCGGAAATATTTGGACCTGCTATTATCAAAAAAACTAAAGTAAGGACGGTAAAAATTTTAAAATTTTAATATTCAAATGCGAATATCTCCTAAACTATAAGAGATAATTTACTGCTACGACGACATTTTTTATAGTGCTCGATGAGGAGATTCTATATACGAAATTTTTTTTAAATCGGAACTCAAATGAAGAAATAGGATCGTTTTAAAAATTTAACATAGCCGAGGTGTCCTAATTTGAGGACCCCCCGCCGGGCCCCTGGTTGGCCTATAAGGTCCAAATTCAAAACCTAAACTCGACAACACCTCCTCTTTGTGCATACCAAATTTCATTAAAATCGGATTAACCGTTTAGAAGTTACCGAATTATTTCCCTCTTTTTTTTTTCCTATACCACTGTGAGCCGCCATTCAACCATACCCCACGAATAGGGCTTTTGAGCTTATTAAATGTTCTTGTATCACTCCAAAAAACTACAAAACTTAGTTTCATATATGTCTTAATGATTCTACAGATTTTCGTAATAATCCGGCATCATTTGAGCCTATGACCCATACTTAGTCCCCTTCAGAAAGTGACTTGATGGTCACTAAACACTAATATCACGGTGATATTCTGCATACATAACTAATGTAGGCGTAAATTCCTCTAGCAAAATGTATAAGAATAGGACCGTATTAACCCAGTGCTCACATTCAATCCCTCTGTTAGAAAATCCCTAATCAAAATTTTTAACATAATCAGAGGTAAAATACAACATAAATGCTGCATTAATAAAAAAATAAAATTTTATATTTATTACTGATAAAGGGTATCCTATGGCCGACCACACCAGACTATATTTCTTACTTGTTAAAAAACCTTTTAAATATAATATACTGTTTTTTATAATTTTTGTGAATCCTGATCAGTTTAGAATCTTACTTTCATGCAGTTTAAAGACTCACCTTTAGTGTTCCATAAACAAAACAAAACAACATGATTAACGCTCTTTATTCAAATAATATCTTTTATTTAACCCAAAACAAACTTATATATAACCATAATAATCGTAATTATAATATGGTTGTTGATAATCATAATATTGAGGATAGTTGGGATAATCGTATGAATAGCTTTGAGCATGTGCCTGTGCATTACTGTTAGCAGTATTTCCTATAGAATGACTATTAGCTTGAGCCTTACTATGATGACCAGGACGCGGTAAGGCAACCGTCAGCCAGATAAAGGCAAAGATAAGTGTCAAAGATAATAAAATTTTCATTTTCGAAGTATTACGTAAATAAAAACAAGTAGTTTTCTCAACTGCTATATGTGTTTAAAACCAAGTCCATTTAAATACTAAAAATATATTACTTGAAAAAACTAGTTTTGTTTTGATAAAAAGTGAAATGCGTCAATAGTTAGTTTGCAGCTGTTTAAATGTGTTTTCAAAAAGAAAGTAAATTTTTCAGCACAAGTAAATAAAAACAACATTTGTAGTTTTTTATTGTTTTAGAAGAGTTTTTAAAACGATCGACCTTATTACACCCTAGAGAATTATTTACTGATTGATTTCTATTAACCATAATATGAATAATAATTATAGTAGTAAGGATAATAGCAGGAATGAATGCGTGGTTTAGTTTCTGCTGCACTGTCAGCAGAATCGTCTAAATTCTTTTGATCATGAGCTTCTGCTTCAATATTGGTAAAAACGTCTGAATCACTGTGATCATGAACTTCTTCATGATTGTCTTCCGCTTTAGAGTCGACTGAATTGCTTTGAGCTGGAGCTTCTGCAGCACTGTCAGCAGAATCGTTTGAAAAGCTATGATTTTTAGATTCTGCTCCTGCAGTACTGTCATCTTTGCCATGAACATTAATATCTGCCTTTTTGTATGAATCATCTGCTTTTCCTGGATCGTTAACTTTATCCTCATTGCTTTCAGCTTGGGCTACTGCTCCACTATGAGAGTCATCATTAGCTTCCAACTTATTATCATTAGGATGAGGTGCAGCCGCTGTCAACCATATGAAGGCAAAAATAAGCGGTAACGTATATACAATTTTCATAATTTAAGTTTTCTTAACTGAAATTGTTCAGTTATAAAAAAATTCATTTAAATACAAAAATTTTGGACTGAAAAATGGTTCATTTTGCTTTAGAGGCATCTGTTTAAATAATTTCAAATAATTAACTTAAATTCAATTAATTCTTAATTAAAATTATTTATAACTTTATTTAGCTATAAAATAGATCAATTAATTTAATGGGACGATGCCTAATACACACCATCAACGTCTTGTTATATTTCGAAATTTTCTAATGAAGGCCTTTTGATGGTAACTTGGGTCAATTATGGACCGAGTTTTTCAAAATTAGAAAGACAGTTTTATTTTAAATGATTTTTATAATAATCATTGTGTTAACTTGTTATGTCATATATAGACTGACTGACAGACAGATAGACAAACAGATAGACAGACAGACAGACAGACAGAGAAATTGACAAACAGATAGAAAGACAGACAGACAGACAGACAGACAGACAGACAGACAGACAGACAGACAGACAGACAGACAGACAGACAGACAGACGGACAGACGGACAGACAGACAAACAGCATACAGATGGAAAGACATGTCTAAATAATCTTAGAAACAAATATGAATCCAAAACTACTAATATTTCTGGTTTAAACATTTGGTTTTTGTCTAGGCTAAAACATTTTGAATTTCCAGTCTCTTTCTCAGCTATCTTACATTTATGGCAAATTATAACCAGTTTTGTAGCTAATAACAGTCTGGTTGGTTTTGTTACCAAAAGCTTTAAATATTAGCTTTTTGTGTGCTTTATTCAAGAGTACTGTTAAGTGTACAGAAATAAACAAGTTTCAAACTTTTAAATCACAAGCTTTGCTATAATTTTGTAAAGAATGTTTTTATATTAGTCACCCAGTAACTTAAATAAAAAACTGGTACTAAAAGATAAATATTGCAGGTTAGAGAAAACTTAAACTCTTATACAAAATAAACCGTTAAAAAGTAGTAAAGATTCAAAGTTAGAGTTCAGAATGTTCTTATGTATATCATTCAACAGACTAGTCCATAGACTTGTCTATAAGTACTCATTTGAGAAGTTATGAGACCAATCCATACTAAGTAGTCAATTGGCTAGTCCATAGGTTTGTCAATAGCCTAATTAGTCCACAGATTTGTCAATAATCTGGTCAACAGACTGAGTCACAGAATATGGTATAGTCAATCGACTAGTCTATAGAATAGTCAATCAACTAGTCAACTAAATTTTCAATATAATAGTTCACAGACTAGTCCATGGACTTATTTCTGGACTAGTCCATAGAATTGTTTCTAGACTAGTGCATAGATCTGTTTATAGACCAGTCCAAAGGCTAGTTAATCGGCTATTGCACGACCACCTAATAGACTAGAACTCGACTATTTTATGGGCTAATCCATAGACTAGTTTGTAGACTAGTCCATGAACTAGTTTATAGACTTGTTTATAGACTAGTTTGTACACTACTTTATAGACTAGTTTACAGACTAGTTTGTAGACTAGTCCATATACTAGTTTGTAGACTACTTCATAGAATTTTCCATAGACTAATCTGTAGACTAGCACATAGACTAGTTTGTAGACTAGTCCATAGACTAGTTTGTAGACTAGTCCATAGACTTGTTTGTAGACTAGTCCATAGACTAGTTTGTTGACTAGTTCATAGACTTGTCCATAGACTAATCTGTAGACTAGCACATAGACTAGTTTGTAGACTAGTCCATATTTTCCATGCTTGCCTTGCACTAATATACAACGCACAGTGGGACAAGTTAAAAATATTTAATATCAATATTTCACCAAAAAATCTATATTTTGATAAAAAAATCGATAGATAGAAATTTCACCGAAAAAACGATATTTCACTGAAAAATCGATATTTTATCGAAAATTTTATATTTTACCGAAAAAATAAGTATTTCACCATAAAAACTAAAAATCGATATTTCACTAAAAAAAATCTCCATTTCATTGAAAACTTCAATACTTCACCGAAAAATCTTTATTTCGCCGAAAAGCTTATATTCCGTGAAAAAATGATATTTCACAGGCAAACCAGCGTTTTATTAAAAAAATCTATATATCACAGAACAATCGATATTTCACCAAAAATCGTTATTTCACATATTTTAAAGAAAAATTGTAAAATTGATTGAAAAATCCATATTTTAGAGAAAAATCGATATTTAACAAAAAATCTATATCTCCTTGAAAAACTAGTATTTCACCGAAAATCCGGGTTTTTACTCGAATATCAATATTTTACTGAACAATCGATATATGAGCGATACACAAATATTTCACAAAAATATCTATATTTCACCAACAAATCAATATCTAACCGCAAAAAATCAACATTTCACAAAGAAACAAAATAATTTCACTGAAAAACCAATATATCACCGAAATACTGATATATCACCAAAAAAATATTTCACTAAATAATCGATTATTCGCAAACAAAAACCGATTTTTCACATGAAATAAAATTTTCAAAAAAAAAAGACAAACAAATTTTTTTCAAATCCTTTACTAACACAACTACAAATACAAATGAAAATAAATTTATTCAATCATTCCACATTTCTCACATTACCCACCAGTTGCAACATGTTGACTTTTTAGAGAGAATGCAGAGAATTAAATCCGCTTACTCTCTTTTCACTAAATATAAAAGAGCAAAAATACTGGGTCTTTTGTTGTGAAAAATAAGGGGTTTATTTTACTACATTTTGTATTCACAAATAAAGGTAAAGAAAAGTAAAAGTATTTATTTTTTGTTTAAAAACGAAGAAATTTGTTGTATTCTAATTATGAAAACAAGGACATTGTCAATTTGTTGTGTCAATGTGTATGAGTTGAGTATAGTGTGTACGTGTGTGAATTGTGACAGCTAATAGGAAGAGTGGGCTAATTTAAAATAGTTTTTGTGTCTTTTAGTTATTATTTTTGTGATTGCAGACGAGAAACAAAGAAAGCATAAATAGAAATAAATATCAATTAAGTTTAAACTAATTAAATAAAATTTTTGATATAGAGAATAATGAAATATTTATTAGTATATATTTTAATTAAATTTGTTTGTATATTTTATACCAAGTTGCAGTAGATAGGTATGAATAAAATTAATTGTATATATATTACTTATATGTACAAAGAGAGTTGTTTAAATAAGGATTTATTTGATTTTGTTAAATAATGTTTTTGTCTTTTAAAGCAAAGACTTATTATGAAAAAATATTTGTCCTTGGAAATTTCTCAGGACCAATTTCCAAATGACTTAACCAGGTTCTTCCGTTCAACCGTCTGTTAGCTTTGTAGTCAAACCACATATTGCAATTTTGAAAATAATTCGCTATTTTTTACTACAAACCATTCACTAATCCATTAATGTTTTCAAAATCGCATTAAGTCGAATGATTAATATTTAACAATCATACGCCACCAAATTCTTCACAACAGAATTCAAACTACAAAAGACACTCACATACAAAAGACAAATTAAACTTCAGACGTTGTGCACTTTAATAATTCGAGTACTTAAATGACATTAGATGATTACGACAACAAGAAAGTCTTCATTGGCTGGCCATTCCATAAAATATGCAGATGTATGTGTATGTGTTCTTTAATAAATGTGAAATTATTGTGAAGCTCTGAAGAGCAGCGATCCTTGGAATTAGTAATATACATAACTATAGACAAGACTATAGACAAGACTATAGACAAGACTATAGACAAGACTATAGACAAGACTATAGACAAGATTATAGACAAGACTATAGACAAGACTATAGACAAGACTATAGACAAGACTATAGACTAGACTATAGACTAGACTATAGACTAGACTAGACTATAGACTAGACTATAGACTAGACTATAGACTAGACTATAGAGTAGAATATAGACTAGACTATAGACTAGACTATAGACTAGACTATAGACTAGACTATAGACTAGACTATAGACTAGACTATAGACTAGACTATAGACTAGACTATAGACGACTATAGACTAGACTATAGACTAGACTATAGACTAGACTATAGACTAGACTATAGACTAGACTATAGACTAGACTATAGACTAGACTATAGACTAGACTATAGACTAGACTATAGACTAGACTATAGACTAGACTATAGACTAGACTATAGACTAGACTATAGACTAGACTATAGACTAGACTATAGGACTAGACTATAGACTAGACTATAGACCTAGACTATAGACTAGACTATAGACTAGACTATAGACTAGACTATAGGACTAGGACTATAGACTAGACTATAGACTAGACTATAGACTAGACTATAGACTAGACTATAGACTAGACTATAGACTAGACTATAGACTAGACTATAGACTAGGACTATAGACTAGACTATAGACTAGACTATAGACTAGACTATAGACTAGACTATAGACTAGACTATAGACTAGACTATAGACTAGACTATAGACTAGACTATAGACTAGACTATAGACTAGACTCTAGCCCTAGACTATAGACTAGACTAGACTAGACTATAGACTAGACTATAGACTAGACTAGACTAGACTATAGACTAGACTATAGACTAGACTATAGACTAGACTATAGACTAGACTATAGACTAGACTATAGACTAGACTTTAGACTAGACTATAGACTAGACTATAGACTAGACTATAGACTAGACTATAGACTAGACTATAGACTAGACTATAGACTAGACTATAGACTAGACTATAGACTAGACTATAGACTAGACTATAGACTAGACTATAGACTAGACTATAGACTAGACTAGACTAGACTATAGACTAGACTATAGACTAGACTATAGACTAGACTATAGACTAGGCTATAGACTAGACTATAGACTAGACTATAGACTAGACTAGACTATAGACTAGACTATAGACTAGACTATAGACTAGACTATAGACTAGACTATAGACTAGACTATAGACTAGACTATAGACTAGACTATAGACTAGACTATAGACTAGACTATAGACTAGACTAGACTAGACTAGACTAGACTAGACTATAGGCTAGACTATAGGCTAGACTATAGACTAGACTATAGACTAGACTAGACTAGACTAGACTAGACTAGACTAGACTAGACTAGACTAGACTAGACTAGACTAGACTAGACTAGACTATAGGCTAGACTATAGACTAGACTAGACTAGACTATAGGCTAGACTATAGACTAGACTATAGACTAGACTATAGACTAGACTATAGACTAGACTATAGACTAGACTATAGACTAGACTATAGACTAGACTATAGACTAGACTATAGACTAGACTATACTAGACTATAGACTAGACTATAGACTAGACTATAGACTAGACTATAGACTAGACTATAGACTAGACTATAGACTAGACTATAGACTAGACTATAGACTAGACTATAGACTAGACTTAGACTAGACTATAGACTAGACTATAGACTAGACTATAGACTAGACTATAGACTAGACTATAGACTAGACTATAGACTAGACTATAGACTAGACTATAGACTAGACTATAGACTAGACTATAGACTAGACTATAGACTAGACTATAGACTAGACTATAGACTATACTATAGACTAGACTATAGACTAGACTATAGACTAGACTATAGACTAGACTATAGACTAGACTATAGACTAGACTATAGACTAGACTATAGACTAGACTATAGACTAGACTATAGACTAGACTATAGACTAGACTATAGACTAGACTATAGACTAGACTATAGACTAGACTATAGACTAGACTAGACTAGACTATAGACTAGACTATAGACTAGACTATAGACTAGACTATAGACTAGACTATAGACTAGACTATAGACTAGACTATAGACTAGACTATAGACTAGACTATAGACTAGACTATAGACTAGACTATAGACTAGACTATAGACTAGACTATAGACTAGACTATAGACTAGACTATAGACTAGACTATAGACTAGACTATAACTAGACTATAGACTAGACTATAGACTAGACTATAGACTAGACTATAGACTAGACTATAGACTAGACTATAGACTAGACTATAGGACTAGACTATAGACTAGACTATAGACTAGACTATAGACTAGACTATAGACTAGACTATAGACTAGACCTAGACTAGACTATCGACTAGACTAGACTATATAGACTAGACTATAGACTAGACTATAGACTAGACTATAGACTAGACTATAGACTAGACTATAGACTAGACTATAGACTAGACTATAGACTAGACTATAGACTAGACTATAGACTAGACTATAGACTAGACTATAGACTAGACTATAGACTAGACTATAGACCAGACTGAAGACTGTAGATTAGACTACTGTAGACTAGACTACTATAGACTAGACCGTAGACTAGAATATAAACTATGCTATAGACTTGACCACATACTGACTATAAACTAGACTATATTGTCAGAGAAAGTGTTTCCTTTAAATTGTCTGCGTCTATTTAATTAATGCCCCATAAAGTATGCTAATTTTTCATCAACATACTCGTAGTTTTTCTCTTACGTCCAAAAAATGTGATTAAAAGTGGAATTAATTGGTCGTCTTGCCATTATCGAAAACGACAAACTCCCTAAATTTTCTTGTTGTAGCATACAATTTCATGGACGTTATTACCATTAGCCATGATTATTGGTTGGTGGTATTTAAGGACATAGCGCTCTCATTCTCTTCCTGCATTTATGGTTAGGAGTGGGACAGGAGAAAGCAAGAAGTATTTGTTTTCTCTGCATTTTTTTTTCTCAGTAGGCTCTACAAAACCAAAATCATAGACACAATCAGACTTGGTTGCTCATAACGGTAAGTACAAAGTATTGAAGAGATATGCAAAAGCCCAGCAAACTATTCAAATAAAATTGGAAATTATTTCTAAAAGCATAATGAAATTTATTATGAAAAATTACGCATATATTTGTGAAAAACTTTTTTGAATCTTTATAATAGAGAAAATAATTTTGATCACACCTCAGTGTTTGCTAGGTTGTATCTAAATATGTAAAATCATGTATTCAATGCAATTATTGCAACCAAAAATTCACAGACAAACAATGACTATTGTCATGCCTTGTAATGCTGATCACGATGACGGTGATGATGTTGGCGATGATGACGACAACAGACTTAATATGATGCTGTAGATAAAAGTGATGATGTATGCATGTGTGTAGTACTTATTGTAGTTGTTGTCATTGTTACCATTGTTATTATTGTTGGAGTTGTTATTACTAGTTTTCTGTTGTTGTTTTACAAGCCTACTGCTTATTGCCATCAATTTAGCGTGCCATGAATTAGCATTAGATATTTTTGAATTGTGTTCAGTAAATTTTTTGATTTCATGATTTTTTTCCACGAAACATCGTTTTAAACTGTTTGGCTGCATTCCCTTTAAACTTGTGTTAAAAATATCTAAAGGGGATTCGCTATATAAATGTGCGAATGAGTTTAGTTGGTTTAGTGGAAATATGAGCTATTTTTTGCTATTTGTTTATATGCGTAAGCAATTAAGAGTATTTTAGGGGATTAAGGATATAAGTACTAATTAAAATGTAGGAACTTAAGAGAAAGTAAAAATATCCTTAAGTGTTAAATATAAATTTATTCGAAACAATGGAAAAAAATTAGTTCTAATTCAGTTCTAGTTCAGTTCTAGTTCAGTTCTAGTTCAGTTCTAGTTCAGTTCTAGTTCAGTTCTAGTTCAGTTCTAGTTCAGTTCTAGTTCAAGTTCTAGTTCAGTTCTAGTTCAGTTCTAGTTCAGTTCTAGTTCAAGTTCAGTTCTAGTTCAGTTCTAGTTCAGTTCTAGTTCAGTTCTAGTTCTAGTTCAAGTTCTAGTTCAGTTCTAGTTTCAGTTCTAGTTTAGTTCAAGTTCTAGTTCAAGTTCTAGTTCAAGTTCTAGTTCAGTTCTAGTTCAGTTCTAGTTCATTCTAGTTCAGTTCTAGTTCAGTTCTAGTTCAGTTCTAGTTCAGTTCTAGTTCCGTTCTGTAGTTCTAGTTCAGTTCTAGTTCAGTTCTAGGTTCAGTTCTAGTTCAGTTCCCTAGTTCGTTCTAGGTCAGTTCTATCAGTGTCTAGTTCAGTTTAGTTCAGTTCTAGTTCAGTTCTAGTTCAGTTTCTAGTTCAGTTCTAGTTCATCAGTTCTAGTTCAGTTCTAGTTTCAGTTCTAGTTCTTCTAGTTCCCGTTCTAGTCAGGTTCTAGTTCAGTTCTAGTTCAGTTCTAGTTCAGTCTAGTTCAGTTCTAGTTCAGTTCTAGTTTCAGTTCTAGTTCAGTTCTAGTTCAGTTCTAGTCATTCTAGGTTCCCGTTCTAGTTCAGTTCTAGTTCAGTTCTAGTTCGGTTCTAGTTTCAGTTCTAGTTCAGTTCTAGTTCAGTTCTAGTTCAGTTCTCGTTCAGTTCTAGTTCAGTTCTAGTTCAGTTCTAGTTCAGTTTCTAGTTAGTTTCAGTTCCAGTTCTAGTTCGATCTAGTTCAGTTCTAGTTCAGTTCTAGTTCAGTTCTAGTTCAGTTCTAGTTCAGTTCTAGTTCAGTTCTAGTTCAGTTCTAGTTCAATTCTAGTTCAGTTCTAGTTCAGTTCTAGTTCAGTTCTAGTTCAGTTCTAGTTCTGTTCTAGTTCAGTTCTAGTTCAATTCTAGTTCAGTTCTAGTTCAGTTCTGGTTCAGTTCGAGTTCAGTTCTAGTTCAGTTCTAGTTCAGTTCTAGTTCAGTTCTAGTTCAGTTCTATTTCAGTTCTAGTTCAGTTCTAGTTCAGTTCTAGTTCAGTTCTAGTTCAGTTCTAGTTCAGTTCTAGTTCAGTTCTAGTTCAGTTCTAGTTCAGTCTAGTTCAGTTCTAGTTCAGTTTAGTTCAGTTCTAGTTCAGTTCTAGTTCAGTTCTAGTTCAGTTCTAGTTCAGTTCTAGTTCAGTTCTAGTTCAGTTCTAGTTTAGTTCTAGTTCAGTTCTAGTTCAGTTCTAGTTCAGTTCTAGTTCAGTTCTAGTTCAGTTCTAGTTCAGTTCTAGTTCAGTTCTAGTTCAGTTCTAGTTCAGTTCTAGTTCAGTTCATTCTAGTTCAGTTCTAGTTCAGTTCTAGTTCAGTTCTAGTTCAGTTCTAGTTCAGTTCTAGTTCAGTTCTAGTTCAGTTCTAGTTCAGTTCTAGTTCAGTTCTAGTTCAATTCTAGTTCAGTTCTAGTTCAGTTCTAGTTCAGTTCTAGTTCAGTTCTAGTTCAGTTCTAGTTCTGTTCTAGTTCAGTTCTAGTTCAGTTCTAGTTCAGTTCTAGTTCAGTTCTAGTTCAGTTCTAGTTCAGTTCTAGTTCAGTTCTAGTTCAGTTCTAGTTCAGTTCTAGTTCAGTTCTAGTTCAGTTCTAGTTCAGTTCTAGTTCAGTTCTAGTTCAGTTCTAGTTAAGTTCTAGTTCAGTTCAGTTCAGTTCAGTTCAGTTCTAGTTCAGTTCTAGTTCAGTTCTAGTTCAGTTCTGGTTCAGTTCTAGTTCAGTTCTAGTTCAGTTCTAGTTCAGTTCTAGTTCAGTTCTAGTTCAGTTCTAGTTCAGTTCTAGTTCAGTTCTAGTTCAGTTCTAGTTCAGTTCTAGTTCAGTTCTAGTTCAGTTCTAGTTCAGTTCTAGTTCAGTTCTAGTTCAGTTCTAGTTCAGTTCTAGTTCAGTTCTAGTTCAGTTTAGTTCAGTTCTAGTTCAGTTCTAGTTCAGCAGTTCTAGTTCAGTTCTAGTTCAGTTTAGTCAGTTCTAGTTCAGTTCTAGTTCAGTTCTAGTTCAGTTCTAGTTCAGTTCTAGTTCAGTTCTAGTTCAGTTCTAGTTCAGTTCTAGTTCAGTTCTAGTTCAGTTCTAGTTCAGTTCTAGTTCAGTTCTAGTTCAGTTCTAGTCAGTTCTAGTTCAGTTCTAGTTCTAGTTCAGTCTAGTTCAGTTCTAGTTCAGTTCTAGTTCAGTTCTAGTTCAGTTCTAGTTCAGTTCTAGTTCAGTTCTAGTTCAGTTCTAGTTCAGTTCTAGTTCAGTTCTAGTTCAGTTCTAGTTCGTTCTAGTTCAGTTCTAGTTCAGTTCTTCAGTTCTAGTTCAGTTCTAGTTCAGTTAGTTCTAGTTCAGTTCTAGTTCAGTTCTAGTTCAGTTCTAGTTCAGTTCTAGTTCAGTTCTAGTTCAGTTCTAGTTCAGTTCTAGTTCAGTTCTAGTTCAGTTCTAGTTCAGTCTAGTTCAGTTCTAGTTCAGTTCTAGTTCAGTTCTAGTTCAGTTCTAGTTCAGTTCTAGTTCAGTTCTAGTTAGTTCTAGTTCAGTTCTAGTTCAGTTCTAGTTAGTTCAGTTCAGTTCAGTTTCTAGTTCAGTTCTAGTTCAGTTCTAGTTCAGTTCTAGTTCAGTTCTAGTTCAGTTCTAGTTCAGTTCTAGTTCAGTTCTAGTTCAGTTCTAGTTCAGTTCTAGTTCAGTTCTAGTTCAGTTCTAGTTCAGTTCTCAGTTCTAGTTCAGTTCTAGTTCAGTCTAGTTCAGTTCTAGTTCAGTTCTAGTTCAGTCTAGTCAGTTCTAGTTCAAGTTCTAGTTCAGTTCTAGTTCAGTTTCTAGTTCAGTTCTAGTTCAGTTCTAGTTTCGTTCTAGTTCAATTTCTAGTTCCGTTCTAGTTCAGTTTAGTTAGTGTTCAGTTCTAGTTCAGTTCTAGTTCCGTTCTAGTTCAGTTCGGTTCAGTTCAGTCAGTTCTAGTTCAGTTCTAGTTCAGTTCTAGTTTCAGTTCTCGTTCAGTTCTAGTTCAGTTCTAGTTCAGTTCTAGTTCAGTTCTAGTTCAGTTCTAGTTCAGTTCTAGTTCAGTTTCTAGTTCAGTTCTAGTTCAGTTCTAGTTCAGTTCTAGTTCAGTTCTAGTCGTTCTAGTTCCGTTCAGTTCAGTTCTAGTTCAGTTCTAGTTCAGTTCTAGTTCCGTTCTAGTCAGTTCTAGTTCAGTTATAGTTCAAGTTCTAGTTCCCAAGTTCTAGTTCAGTTCTAGTTCAGTTCTAGTTCAGTTCTAGGTTCAGTTATCTAGTTCAGTAGTTCTAGTTCAGGTTCTAGTTCAGTTCTAGTTCAGTCTAGTTCAGTTCTAGTTCAGTTCTAGTTCAGTTCTAGTTCAGTTCTAGTTCAGTTCTAGTTCAGTTCTAGTTCAGTTCTAGTTCAGTTCTAGTTCAGTTCTAGTTCAGTTCTAGTTCAGTTCTAGTAGTTCTAGTCAGTCTAGTTCAGTTCTAGTTCAGTTCTAGTTCCAGTTCTCTAGTTCCAGTTCTAGTCAGTTCTAGTTCAGTTCTAGTTCCAGTTCTAGTCAGTTTAGTTTCAGTTCTAGTTAAGTTCTAGTTCAGTCGGTTCTAGCTATAGTTCGTGTTCAGTTCATGTTCAGTTCTATTCAGTTCTAAGTTCAGTTCTAGTTCAGTTCTAGTTCAGTTCAGTATGTCAGTTCTAGTTCAGTCTAGTTCAGTTCTAGTTCAGTTTGTAAGTTCTAGTTCGGTCTATCGTGAATGTCGTCTACAAAACATAATGTCATATGAAAAGGGATTTAACTTTTTTTGAGACATCCTAATAAACATTTAGACATGCATTATATGTATGTGTTTATACCCCCCCAAGAGACACGCCTCTTATATGTTGTGGTTAAGCAACTGATTTAAATTCCAAAATTCTCCCAGCTTAATTAACCTGTTGCTTAAATTGTGGTTTAATTTTTACATTTTAGAAAGAGAAATTAAAAAAATAGAAACTGTTCTGTGTGTATGGAAAACCTAAAGAAAATATTTACTGTGGTCACAGAGATGACATAGTTTCTTTGTGACCAACCTAAATTAGTTGAATGTATGTAAATAGTGTATTATTAATGTAGTACAAGAAAATAATATACAAATAAATATATAAGAAATATTTTTAAAAAACTATTTTGGAGTTCTTAAATCAACTTTTCCGTTTTGTAAATATTTGAAAAGAAATATTTATGAAAATCTTTTGAAACATTTCTAGCATGCATTTAAATATACATATGTGCAATATTGTGTGTATGATGACACTTAGTCAGAAATTATACACAGTAATTTCACATTGCTGCATAAATACATATTCGCATACACACATATGTACATCTAATAAGGAGAACATGTTTGTTGCTTTCATTGTATAGTGATTTTTGACCACTCGAGTTGTTTAAGTGTACTACTGTTGAAGTTTAATTGGTTCTTTGTTGGGTAGATGCTTTTGAGCATAATATTTGATGGCGTATGATTATTAAATATTAATCATACGTAGCGACAACCTATTCTAACTCCTTCTTTACTACTATGAATTTGTTCTGTATTCTGCAAGAATTTTCTTACATTTTAGCTAAATTATTTGCCTTTTGTTGCTCTTAAGTGTAGTCAGCATATTATATGCTTCATTTTTTCATAATTTTTGGAAAAAAAGTTAACTTTTTTAAACTTTATTTCATAAAAATAAAATTATTAAAAACAAAAAAAAACTTTACAAATACTGCCAAACAATTCCTTTGAGTTTAGGTGTCAATTTAAAAGTTTTATCGTCACTTAACCAAATACAGTTATAGTCAGTTGTTTAAAGCTCAAAAATGCTATGAAGCCTGGTGCGATTGTTTGTTTTCTTAAAAATGATACCAACACAAAAAAAATATATACACAAAACTTTTGGGGTTTTGTTAGTTAGACACTAAGGGGGAAGGAACCCCCAGCAAAACAACAGAATTTTTAACTTGTAAAACATTAAAAAAAGAAAATAAAAATTGCTCAAAATATTTTAATAATATAACATGGAAAATACTTATACTGATGTGGTTACCTTCCCTTTATTTTCAGCTAAAATAACACAAACTTTTCATTTCTATATGTGACCTTTTCTATAAAAGCAATAACCATTAATAAAACAAAAACTTAATAACCGATATTGAGCTGGCAATTGAATGAACAATTTAGGTTAAAACTAAATAATACACAACTTACTAAACTTTGACAGTTGGTATTGTTTCAACAAAAATATATGTATATAAATTTTATAAAAGTTAAAATATATCAACAAAATATTTAAAAATGACTGGTTTATTTATAGCATATTTCTAATTGAATTAAATTAAAAAATGCTTATGGGTGAAATACACAAACTTAATTGGCTGATGGTTTAATTGGCTGATTGTAGGCGTATGATTAATATATTTCATGGAAATAAATAAAATATTACGTATACGTATTGTCAAACTAAAGTTTTACTTATTATTTTTTCTCCATAGCAAATTTAAAATTTATCCTACAAACTGCACAATATTTTACTTTAAATTTAACGATTTTCTATTTTCTCTTATTCAATGCACAATAATCAAAGAAAAAACTCTTGAAGGTTAAACAAACAAAACACATGAAATATAAATAATCTAATACAAAACCACAACAAGGTTATTTAGTTTTCCTACCATGTTTCTTTTGTTTATAGTTTATTTTTTTATTTATAAATAAAATTTATATTTTTTTCTTTCCTTATATATCTCTCTCGATTTTATTGTATTTATTTTGCTTGTTCATCTTTTGTTTTAAATCAAATGCAGGTATAAAGATTTGTTTGCATAAAGTTTTAAAATTAAGAGGATTTCTATGGTTGGCCTACAAAAACAATGCATGCAGAACAGGAAACTGTATTTAGATATTAAATATTTGTTGCTGTTTTAAAACTAAATATTTCATACAAATACATATATTTATTTATTTGTTGTCAGTATCTTGCTCTAAAACTGGCAATTGGTTTCTTTTGTGTTTTGCTGATTTAAAAATAAACAATAATTGTTCAAATAAATAACATAAAAAGTGTAATTTTGTGAAATACCAAAATGTTTTAAACCATAAATTAAACAAAGGAATTATTATAAATTTATTATTTATTTCCATAAAGTAGCTTATGTTTTGTGAGAGATAAAATAAATTTAAATCTTTGCTAATATTTGCACAAGATATTTCGAAGAAAACAAAGTAGCATATTTCTAAATATGTTATTGGTAATTTAAAAGCATATTAACAGAGAATGCATTTATTTTCCATTTCATTAGAGAAAAATGTAATTAAAAACTGAATAGAATAGACTGAACTAGAACTGAACTAGGAACTTGAACTGAAACTAGAACTGAACTAGAACTGAACTAGAACTGAACTAGAACTGAACTAACTAGAACTGACTAGAACTGAAACTAGAACTGAACTAGAACTGAACTAGAACTGAACTAGAACTGAACTAGAACTGAACTAGAACTGAACTAGAACTGAACTAGAACTGAACTAGAACTGAACTAGAACTGAACTAGAACTGACTAGAACGGAACTAGAACTGAACTAGAACTGAACTAGAACTGAACTAGAACTGAACTAGAACTGAACTAGAACTGAACTAGAACTGAACTAGAACTGAACTAGAACTGAACTAGAACTGAACTAGAACTGAACTAGAACTGAACTAGAACTGAACTAGAACTGACTAGAACTGAACTAGAACTGAACTAGAACTGAACTAGAACTGAACTAGAACTGAACTAGAACTGAACTAGAACTGACTAGAACTGAACTGAACTGAACTAGACTGAACTAGAACTGAACTAGAACTGAACTAGAACTGACCTAGAACTGAACTAGAACTGAACTAGAACTGAACTAGAACTGAACTAGAACTGAACTAGAACTGAACTAGAACTGAACTAGAACTGAACTAGAAACTGAACTAGAACTGAACTAGAACTGAACTAGAACTGAACTAGAACTGACATAGAACTGAACTAGAACTGAACTAGAACTGAACTAGAACTGAACTAGAATGAACTAGAACTGAACTAGAACTGAACTAGAACTGAAACTAGAACTGACTAGACTGAACTAGAACTGAACTAGAACTGAACTAGAACTGAACTAGAACTGAACTAGAACTGAACTAGAACTGAACTAGAACTGAACTAGAAACTGAACTAGAACTGAACTAGAACTGAACTAGAACTGAACTAGAACTGAACTAGAACTGAACTAGAACTGAACTAGAACTGAACTAGAACTGAACTAGAACTGAACTAGAACTGAACTAGAACTGAACTAGAACTGAACTAGAACTGAACTAGAACTGAACTGAACGAACTAGACTGACTAGAACTGAACTAGAACTGAACTAGAACTGAACTAGAACTGAAACTAGAACTGAACTAGAACTGAACTAGAACTGAATCGAACTGAACTAGAACTGAACTAGAACTGAACTAGAACTGAACTAGAACTGAACTAGAACTGAACTAGAACTGAACTAGAACTGAACTAGAACTGAACTAGAACTGAACTAGAACTGAACTAGAACTGAACTAGAACTGAACTAGAACTGAACTAGAACTGACTAGAACTGAACTAGAACTGAACTAGAAACTGAACTAGAACTGAACTAGAACTGAACTAGAGAACTGAACTAGAACTGAACTAGAACTGAACTAGAACTGAACTAGAACTGAACTAGAACTGAACTAGAACTGAACTAGAACTGAACTAGAACTGAACTAGAACTGAACTAGAACTGAACTAGAACTGAACTAGAACTGAACTAGAACTAAACTAGAACTGAACTAGAACTGAACTAGAACTGAACTAGAACTGAACTAGAACTGAACTAGAACTGAACTAGAACTGAACTAGAACTGAACTAGAACTGAACTAGAGTGAGTTTGTAACTGACAAATAGAACAATCTACTTTATGGGCAAATTTTACTTATTTAGCAGCTTTGTTATGACTTATTTATTATTTGCAAATGGGTTAAGTAGTTTTGAATTCCTTTTTACAATACTTTTCACTTTCAACTTAATTTTTTTGCATTTCCTTTCCCTTTCCTTTTGTTTTACTCAAACAATAATAGTTTAACATTTAATATATTTCCGGTTTCCATTAAATCAAGCAATAATTGCATTATGGGCTTCTGGTTATTTTTTTACTATTAGTAAAATACACACACAACAAAATCTAAAATGTAGAGTAAATAAATACAAAAAAACACTAACAACAAGTAAACAAATGATTTGCCCATAAAAAAGCACTTTAATACTTTTAAATCCGCTTTAACAAACTATTATTGTTTAGAAAACACTGGCGTATATATCCTTTACAACAACACTCCCTTTCATACTCTCTATAGCTTACATATACAGTTACATATATTATTTTTCAAAAACCCATCCTTAACGAACATTTAACCACTCTCTATCAAAAGCAGACTACTCAGCTCAACTCTGTTGTTGTTGTTGTAATCAGGACAACAGCTACAATAAAAATTAAAAACAAAACAAAGTTGTATATTTAAAAATGAGTTTAAATTTGTTTCTTCTTTTTTTAATTTTTTATGTGTTTATTTTTCTGCATTTAGTCTGTATTCCAGCAGCGATTATGGGGTCATTTATTGAACATTTTTTTGAGTGAACAAAAAGAAGAGAGTTGTTTTGTTTAAAAAAAACTCCAATGAAATAAAAAATCGTTGTTGTTGTTGTTTTTCAAGTTGTTCGATTAATTTTAGATTGGCTTAAAACAATACAAATAACTTTATAAACATGTATAAAAGCGATTTATGAGGATTATTTATTATATTTATATAAAGATTTTAAGCAATTGTATAAATTTATAAATAATACAGTAATGGCTTCAATTGCCAACAAGGATTTAAAGGAGATTAATAGTGGTGGATTTTGTTAAGAGCGTAAATAAAAAACTCTGTAAAAATAGACTGCAGTTTTAGTAGTAGAACAAGGCGTATTAGTAATAAGAGTTTTGTAATATTAATAATACGCACCGAAGGCCTTTTGGGATTTTGAGATTAAGGATTAAAACTTTTCAATTCCCGATCAATTAAATCTTTAAAAATCATTCAATTTTATTCACTAACTTTTCAACACCAGGCAATATTAACATAGCAATTCAAAATTTAAACATATAGTCAAAAATATTTTACTTTTTCTACTTTCACCATTACAAAAATACAAACAAATTGAAATCTCATTTTATTGGACAATATTAAAGTTTGTTGTTGTTGTTTTATTATATTTTCGATTTCCCAGCTTTTTCATAAATAAATATATATATTTTTCCACAACAATCCTTTAACTTTATACTGATGTATACGTACAGGGTTTTTCATTAAGAAGGATTTTTTGAAATTTGTGGGACCGCACATCGTTGAAAGAACTGCCAAAAAAAGCTGGTTCCAAATCGATCATGCAAATCTCCTGAAATATCTGAAATTTTAAAACTGAAATAACAAGAATTTCAATAACAAAATTTTATAATAATCACGCATATATGAA